>NW_010110862.1:0-5279 GCF_000699245.1 Pterocles gutturalis
AGCACCCAGCCCCCCCGCCCAGCTCCAGGGGGTCAGGAGTGCATCCGCCTCCCCCTTCCCCACAGCTGACCAGTGCTGGATCTTCGCTCCCCAGGTTTCACAGGAGATTTCCTGCCACCCTGCTGCCCCCAGACAATCGATGTAATTCCCATGGTGGCAGGGAGGCTGAGGGCAGCAGGGTGCTTGGGGACACCCACCAAAGCACCCCTAAGACCAGGAGCAGCTCCTGCCTTCTGCAGACCCCCAACATGAGGGGAAAACCCCAATGCAACGGGGTACAGCATCCCCAGGATGTGCTACTGCTCGGGATCGGTGTCCCTGGTCCGCCGGCCTTGATGCTCCTCTTTGAGTCCCCTGTTCCTACTGCTGTGGGTTTTTCTTTCCGTCTGAATCATTTAATATGACTTTGGAACACAATGGAGCTGTGATTTTTTTTGAAGCCGCAAGCCTGCAGGAAACAGAAGGTCTCTGAACAAAAGGGAGGCTCTTGTTACAACTTCTCTCTTATTTACTGTTCCCAGTAGCAGAGAAGTAAAAAAGACAATGAATGAAATGGAGGATTAATCATGCGTAGCGCTGAAATAGAAACATGGAGACTGCAAGTCCCAGAGCACCGCTCTGAGCGACAGCTCGTACCCGCAGCATACAGAAACCTCACAGCACCAAGGCGTCTTGGGTTTAATAAGAGCAGGCAAAAGGCAGAGGAGACTTGACAGGCGGTTTTTCAGAGGCAAACATGCAAAACGTGAATTTTACATGGACTTTTCTCTGTTCATGCTCTCAGAACTTGAGTTCAAGTTGATATCCCCAGTGCTTAATCATCGGCCTGCGACTTCTGCAGAGGAAACTCCCTTTTTCCCATTTCTCTACATTAATTATAAAACAATAAAAGTTCAGGACAACTCCATCATCCCACAGAAGACTTATTAAAATGCTTCTGAGACAAACTACTGTGCTGATCGGTGTGCAGCTTTGCTCCTGAAAGTGGTTGTGGGCCTTAGGCTGGCACCCTTTTCCTGTTGCTTTTGGGTTTGGTACCCAAGCACTGATAGTTTATTAATCCTGTTCCTTCTTTAATTTTTTTTATTTAATTAGACATTTCCCTGTATTTGATTTCCAGCTGTAGATTTAGAGCATTCCCACCAGCCTTTGCAGAGGTGTTGGTCACCTCAAATTAATTGGTAATAAATTAACCTTGGGAGAAGCCGCGGCAGAGCCATGGCTTCAAGCAGGCTGTTTGTGTGAGGCAGATCGTGTGCACAGTATGCTTGGTGAAGGTCTTTAGGAAAGCAAAACATAGGAAAGAAATGCAAAAACAGGGATGTGTAACACAATTCTCATTGCCTGAAATGTCTTTATAAAAAGGTGGTTTGTGTGTTTGAGTATCTGCACCTGCCACGTAAGCAGGAACAATTTTTCTGGCCTTCAGATGCTGCATGGAATGCAAGGATTGAGGTGAAACGGAGAACATCACTGTAAAACTGATGGGGAAGCTGTTCCTGATCCTTACTCAAAAACTCAAACAAAAATCTAAACTGTTCCTTTTACAGTTCTCTTTAAAGAGAACTCTCTTTTTTTATACATTAAATAGTTAAGGAAAATTTATTTGGGCCACCTGCAATAATAAAATGGAAGTGATCTAAGTCTGAAAATACCACGATACGCCTGTCACTGAATGTGAAAACCTGGAGCACGTGATGTAATTAAGGTAAAAACCAAATCCAGCTGATCTGTGTTAATATAAGACATGTAAGATTACATGAATAAAAGCCAAGATAGCCAAAGCTGGGGTGCCGCTTAACTAATCCCTGCCCCGTACTGAGCCTTTGCCCGGGGCTGGGCCCCTGGGGCAGCAGCTGCGCTGGGCAGGCAGCAGCCCTGCTGGGAGCAATTCCTGCCCGGCCAGTGGGGTTCATAGCTTGCATGGCTGGGTTTGTTTCACTTTCTCTTTCTGCCATGCCAGATAGAGTTGTGGCTACCTCCATCAATTATTTACACTGTTTGCATGGAAATAATTTTAAAAATATTTTTTATTTTTAATAGTAGAAATTTTTTTTTTAATACTATGTCTAAAGCCTTGCTGGTACTGCATTAAACTAGTTGGTGATACTCCCTTAAATGCCCTTTCTAAATACTTTTTAAGAGAGGAAAGACATGCATGCATTAACCTCTCAGCTGCAGTTCCCAGTTTAAACACAGCAAAAGAGACACCAGACAGGTGCCCTGGGCCGGGAGGAGGGGGGTAACCCAGCAGGTCCCGCTGCCCTGAGTCCCCGGCGCTCACAGCCTCCAGGTGACTCATCTCCAGCAGCTGGATTTGCTGGTGATTCCCCTGGGGTCTCGGGTCTCTGGTCTCTGTAGAAGTGTTTCCCACACAGGTCCTTCATTGCTTGCCTTTGATTTCATTAATTTTGGGTAATTGGTCACAGAGAGCTCCTGACCAATCCAAATGTTGACAGTCTTTGGAGATCCAGATAACAACATTTGGGAAGTTTGTTTTTTTTCTCCTCCCACCTGCTACAGCAAACGTTGGAGGATCTGAAGGCGGGATGGGGGGTTGCCACTGTGCCCTGCCCCGGACCCCTCTCCAGCCCTACTACTGTGGCATCCACTGACCTGGGGACACTGGTCCTGTCCCAGCGTTATACCATGAGGATGCACATGCTGATGGCCCCAGGAGGTCATGGGAGCTGTGTGGCACCGGTTGGCTGGCCAAGCCATCTGCCACCAATGCAACGCTGATAAAAGGATGCTTTTCCTGAAAGATGCAGTTACTCAAGGTAGCACAACAATTAGGTTGACTGAATAGTTCATCTTTATAAAAATTTAAAAAATGGTAATAACAAAGACATGCTGTATTTTTTTTTTTTTGTCTCAAATTTTCTAGTTTCAGAACATTTTTATCAGAAGCTTGATGAATCTTCATGAGCATTCCCAAAGTCTGTAGGGCTTTACCTGCTTTGGACTGGGCTGTGACTGTTCCAGGAAATCATGTGGAAGTTCATGTAATCACCATAAAACAATGGATTTAAAAAAATAGATTATATCTTGTTATACAGCCTGAGGGTCTGTACCCCGGGGCCCTTGTGGGCTTTAGTCTCTCTGATGAGGCTCCTGGCACGGAGGGCCCCCAGTCAGGAACCTTAAACCTCACCCCTCAAAATTCTGGGGAATTGCTGAAAGGGAACGTATGTGCTCAGGGCCCGCCCAGGCAGGCTGAGGGGGAGTGTGGGGAGGGGGCCACAGGCTGCTGCCCCCCATCCCAGCCACCCAGCGTCCCGTGCCTCTCTCCTCCTGCATCCCCTGGGATGTCACCAGGAACATGAGCTGTGCGAGTGGCAGTGACGGCTCCCCGGCATCCCGGGTGTTTGATCCAAGGAAATCATCAGTGAGCCAGGAAATGTCAAGATTACATCACAGGCAGAATTTTTTTAAAGCCCTGAAAAAGAGCTTGTTAAAAGCCTGTTTCTCTGTAGCGCGATCCCAGCTGCTTTCATTTTTGCTTCGCATTTCCACTTTACGGGAATGGGCAGGCAAATCCTCCCCCCAAATATCACTCTACTTTTCTCTCCCTTTGATTTACAGCAGCACTTCTGCTCGTCACAGCCTCCGCACTCACTGGGGCTGGAGGAGCAAGTCTCCACTTTGCCGGGCCCCTCCGGAAGGGACGATGTATGGGATGCCCGTGGGGTGCACCCCGTGGCTGGTGCACCTCAGCACCCCAGCACCCAACGCCCCGGGCCGAGCGCCAGCGTTGGGGCCGAGTGCCAGTGGTGGGCCCGAGGGGATGCTGGCTGGAGCCTGGTTTGCCCACACTGGGAGAGGATGGAGGGGACGTGGGAGCGGAGCCACCAGCCCCTTCCCCGTGCGTTTGCCCGTGTCCTGGATGGGCGCCCTGGGCAGCCCAACAGCGCTACAGGGAGGTACTGAAACTTCACAGCAAAACTGCACCTTGTTATTCCATTCATTTTGCAATACTGTTAAGGAGCATCCAGCAGAGTATGTGCCCCACACATGTTTAATTTCTTTTATGGTCTCTGTTTTGATATATGCTGGATGTGTTTTTATAAAACAAGATTTATTGGAACCTGGAATTTTACAGCTTTAAGGTTCAATTGAGTCCAGATTGTGAGTTTCTCCTTTTGGAAGAGGAGGATAGTGTTTAAAAGAGCCTGAAGAAGCGTGTTCCGCCTGTGGTGTGGCGCTCATGAAACTCTAGGCCAAAGCTGACACCTTTTTGCTTGACTTCTACTATAATGTCAAAGCAAAAATTCACTATCAAATATTATGTCTTCCATATGTGATGCCTCACTCCAGATACAGATTGCAGCAATTGTCTTGGGCTTCTTTCTTTTAAATTATTATCTGTGCCATAAGAAAGGCAGGACTTGGTGCAGGATCCAAGGAGGAATGGCAAGTCAGCACAAACCCAAACCATGTATAATTAATGATAACATGTCTTCACTTACAAACATGCACTTGTGCTCTCGATTTTCTTGTAAAAGCACAGCAATGCCTTTGCTGCCTACGACACTCAGGAAAGCAGCGTATTTTTAAAACACATTTAGAGCTGCAGGAGTAGCTATTAAACACATTCCATGTATTTATATAACATTAAGCATAAACTGAAATATTTTCTTGGATGCTAAACATAGCTCAGTAAAGAATAACACTGGTTCAGAAGAAAACTCAGCTCCTGTCTTGAACCAGAGCAAACTCAAAGTTAGCTCTGGGGATCTGCCCAGGGAGGTGGTAGGTGCCCCATCCCTGGAAACATTCAAGGTCAGGTTGGACGGGCCTCTGAGCAACCTGATCTAGCTGAAGATGTCCCTGCTCATTGCAGGGGGCTGGAGTAGATGACCTTTAAAGGTCCCTCCCAGCCCAAACTGTTCTGTAATTCTATGAATTAACTCCATTGCCTTCCATGAGGTTATTGTGCCTTTGCATCAGGCCAGGGGTGAGCAGGGCTGGGGGTCCTTGTGCCGTGGGGTTGAGTATGAGATGGTCTTACAGGCATCTGCTCAGTGGCCTGCAGAAGCCAGAGCATTCATCATTCACAAGCAACATGGCACGAAAATAATGAAATGCTGCTTTTTTGCTTTGTTACCTGTGTCAAACAGCCCCGAGTGCTCTGGTAGGAAACAACCAGCACTCCAGGAAGCAGAGCCTGAGTCCAGCTCTCTGGTTACCACAACATAAGTAAACAAACAAGTTTATCACAAGTGATGAGGGCATTGTGCCAGTTTCAGTTAAAATAATAAAATAAAATAAAATAAAAT
>NW_010110863.1:0-856 GCF_000699245.1 Pterocles gutturalis
AGAAACCTAGGAGCCTTCCAAACTAGGAGTCCAGAAACCTAGGAGCCTGCCACCTAAGCAGCCTAGAAACCTAGGAGCCTTCCACCCTTGAAGCCTAGAAAGCCAGAATCCTTCCACCCTAGCAGCCTAGAAACTTAGGAGCATTCCACCCCAGAAGCCTTCCACGCTAGGAGCCTAGAAGTGTAGGAGCCTTCCACACTGGGAGCCCACAAACCTGGGAGCCTTCCAACCTAGAAGCCTAGAAACCTAGGAGCCTTCCACACTAGAAGCCTAGAAAACTAAAAGCATTCCACCCCAGAAGCCTTCCACGCTAGGAGCCTAGAAGTCTAAGAGCCTTCCACACTGGGAGCCCAGAAACCTAGGAGCCTTCCACCCAAGAAGGCCAGAAAACTAAGAGCATTCCACTCCAGAAGCCTTCCACACTACGAGCCTAGAAGCCTAGGAGCCTTCCACACTAGGAGCCTAGAAACCTAGAAGCCTTCCACACTAGAAGCCTAGAAACCTAGGAGCCTTCCACACTAGACCCCTAGAAGCCTTCCAACCTAGAAGCCTAGAATCCTAGAAGCCTTTGACACGAGAAGCCTTCCACCCTAAAAGCCTGGAATCCTAGAAGCCTAGAATCCTAGAAGCCTTCCACCCTAGATGCCTAGAATCCTAGAAGCCTTCCAACTTAGAAGCCAAGAATCGTAGAAGACTTCCACCCTAGAAGCGAAGAATCAGAGAAGCCTTGCACACTACAGGCCTAGAAACCTAGAAGCATTCCACACTAGAAGGCTAGAATCCTAGATGACTTCCACCCTAGAAGCCTAGAATGCTAGAAGCCTTCCACCCTAGGAGCCTAGCAACCTAGGAGCCT
>NW_010110864.1:0-386 GCF_000699245.1 Pterocles gutturalis
CCCCCCCCTACGCACTTCTCCAGGGCAGCAAAGGCAAACAGAGGGTCTGGAGGGGGAGCAGGGGAAGGGTCGGGAATCACACGCTGTCTGCTCAGGCAGAAACACCAGCCAGGGCTGGAGACATGCAAAACACACCCGTGCAGCCCCCATGGCACATTTTTTCCTTTCCAGCCCCTCAGACCTCCCTACACCGTCCCAAGCCACCTGCCATCGCCTCTGGAGGTTGTCCCAGCAGTGTGACGCAGTTTCCCTATGGAAAAACCTATGGAAAGCCTTTCTCCCAGGTTTTGGTGACCCTGTGCGTAGAGCAAGGTGTGTTCAGAGCGTGTCCGTGGGCAGGGAGGCAGCAGCACATGGGGCTTCGCTCGCACCACTCGCCAGGGACT
>NW_010110864.1:406-3518 GCF_000699245.1 Pterocles gutturalis
TGTCTGCTTGCTCACAAAAGCGGGGAGCTCGGTGTGCGGGCACCTGTCCAATTTGGAAAATCCATCCTTGAGGCTGGCAGGGGAGCACCTTCCAAAGCAAACCCCGGACCGTCTGCAGCGGGATGCTCTGCAGCCCTCTGGGACGGATGGATCCCTCGTTAGGGCAGATGGGGGCCAGTGTCCATCTCCCCCAGGGATGCCGTTATTATTGCTGTTGCTCCCGTGTAGAGGTGAAAAGGAGCGCTTGCTTTACAAATAAATAAGAGGCTGGCTTGCAATACGGAATTATCGAGAAGGAGAGAAGGTCGGCTCGGAATGGGGAAAATAAACAAATTTTGGAGCCAACTAAGAGAGCAATCCTGCACTTATCTGCGAGTCACGAGCCCGGCTGCGGCCGATAGCATCGCCGAGGCGATACACAGCACGGGGCTCTCTGCAGCTGAGTGATGCAATCAGAAACCATCCCCAGCCCTGGGCAGATTAAAAAAAAATCCTTTTCTTGTCCCTCAGACGGCTGAAATCAGCTCCTGCTGCTGCCTGTCCCCGATGCTCCACGCTGGGGGGCTGTTTCCAAAGCCTCGGGTCCAAGGCAGACCCCCCCCAGTGGGAGAAGAGGAAAATCCAAGGCTGCAGCCCATGGGACAGGGGGGACACAGGGATGGGCGCTTTCCTCCCTCCTCCCAGCCAAGGTGGTGCCCAAATCAAGGTGCTGACCTCGTCAGAGAACCTCTGCCCCCCGGGGCTTGGGAGATCCAGAGTAAGGCACGTCCCGAGGGCAAGCTGCCCTCCAGGCACCGCGGCCGCCTCCGGGTTTGGAAATACACGTTGTGTCCCCACCAACGTCCTTCTGGCTTCCAAGCGGAACCTAAACACCGTCCCAAGTTGGGCACCCAGCACTACCAGCCCTTTTGCAAAGCACAGGGCAAAGCAGCATTTTCCAGAAGCTGTTCAGGTTTCATCACGATGCATAAAACACGGGAAAATTCACCACCGCCCAGATGCGGTCACCTAGCCCCACGCTTCTTGGAACAGACCCCGGCCAAGCATCGCATCCCCCCGGAGCTGCAAGGAGCAGGGCGACGGAGGCTGTGCCACATCCCTCGGCACGGAAGAAGCGCGAGTTCCGTCCGGTTTTATTAACTTCAGTGGTTCTGGTGTGAGCACTGAAGAGAAAGGAATGAAAAATAAACTTACTTTTAGATACAGAAGCGAAGTAACTATTTTAAGGGGCTAATTTTAAAATTACTCTTTAATTCCCACATTACCTACTCATGTCGCTGGCATTAGAAAACAATTTGTTGTGAAATGCGGGTCTGGAGGGTACATTAAATACCCTGAGAATTCTGACTGCTCCTGGTTCTAAATATAGTTTGCAAACTCTGCGCTTAAAAACATGAGAGATGTTAAATGTGATTCTAAAATAAATAGTCCCCAGCATCGCCCCCCAGGGATCTGTCCCCTCTCCAACGCCGCCGTGGTCCCAACCCAGGGGATGTCGTAGGAGGGGGATCCCTGCAGGCCGAGACACCGGCAGCGAGAGCTCCACGCTGCCTTGTTTGACTGAAATAATTCTATTTGAATACAATACGCTGTTTCAACAGTTTTAAGTTGCATGGGGTTATTTAAGATGGATTCAGTTTTAATTTAATCAGTTTAATGGGATTCCATGTTTTTAAGATATAAGGCACCTCCAAATGGTCTGATTAACTTTTCAGAATCAATACGCTTAACGGCAAAGCATACAATTACCCGGGCAAATGATCTCCTCCGCGGCTCCGGCAACCACCCGGCTCCAGCCTGGACCGGGGGGTGCAGACCTGCCTCGTCCCCCTGCTCTGGCTCAACTTGGCACCCCAGCCCCCCTCCCTAAATTGCATCCCCGGAGGAAGAAGATGGTGGGATGCTGGAGGAAGGCCACCACCCAGTTGGTTTTGCTTCCATGCACCGTTTTAAAATTAGATTTAATTAAACATGCCAAAGACCCAAAGCACCCCTAGAAAAGCTGGTCTGGGACTGCACCCTCTGCAGCATCACCTGAAAACAGCCCCAGTTTGCCCAGCGCCGGCACACAGGGACAGCCCCCAGCTGTCCCCTCCTGTCCCCGCAGGTCCCACCCAGCCCAGTTTGCACCAGCATCGCTCCCAGCACGGGTCACATACCACCTCCAGCTCCCAATTTATTCCAGCAGCCTCAAACATCCCCCTTTGGCTTTTGTCAAGTTGCATCTTTTTTTTTCTTTTTTTTTTTTTTTTTTGAACTTACATACTTAAAAAATTCTTTTAGAAATGTCAAGGTGACTGGCGTATTAAAAATGAGCCAGAGCAAACAGGAATGACATTATTTTAATTCTTTCAGTGCCAGGGCATTCTCTCTGTAACAACAGGGCTTAGGCACCACCCTCCTGCCCCTTGCAGCACCCTTCCCCTCACTTCCACGCTTGTTGTTATTTGTTCATCCACCAGATTAAAAAAAACCCAAAAAAATTAAAAAAAAACCAAAAAAATGTAAAAAAAAAAAAAGGCACGGCTGTTGTGGAAACCTGTTTCACCAGGATTTCAGAGATTTGTTTCCCCAATCCCACTGAAATTTCACAGGATTTGGGCAAATTCAAACCTCCCTTGAAATCTCTGACCTAACACAGCGAAATCCCACATTTTCTTTCAGTGTCTGGGTGGGTTTGGTTTTTTTTTCAGGGAATCATTCCAAATGTACACACTGGGTTGGTTCGGGGACCGAGGAAGCCGGGTCCTGAGCAGCCGGGTCCCTCGGCAGAGCCGGTGCTCAGCGTTCTGCCCTTTCTGCTGGGCGATGCTGCTCCCGGAGGTTGGCAGCAAAAATACACATCTCGAAAAACACACCGCCAAAAACACACCGCAACCCTCCTCCTGGAGCCTTCGCACCTTGCTGTTCGCAGAATATTGACACAACGCACTGCAGAAGCGAAGGAAGGAAATCCTGGGGTGGCTCAAGGTGCAGCATCCAGCTGAAGCTATTCAGTTAAAGGGAAAAAAAAAAAAATCCCTTTTTTACCCCTTTTGCTCCTAAGGGCTTGTGGCTTGGAGGTGCCCCACTGGGGGGCTTGACGAGGTGAAAAAAACTCTTTGGAGAGTCA
>NW_010110864.1:3540-5516 GCF_000699245.1 Pterocles gutturalis
TGCTCGGCAGGGACAGCGGGATGCAGCCCCCCCTGGACCGCAGCATCCTGAACGCTGTGTAAAGTGCTGAATATCAGCCAGGGCGGAGCAGACACCTTCCTGCCGGACACAGGGATGCTGAGAAGCGACGGGGAGAGCTGGTAACACCCTCCACCGCCCCAGATGTTTGCTTAAGCCCAGCCTTGGGGCCTCTTTCTGCTCGCCCAGCTGCCAGACCTCGCTCCGACTTCTTCGGGCAGGAAAAAACATTTCCTCAGGTAGGGCATTAGCTATGCGACGGAACCAAGGAGTTGTTTTTTTTTTTCCCCCTCCAGCTGTGCACACAGTCAGCAAAGCCCGGGAGGCAACGGGCGTTAAGCTCGCGCTTGGGCGCTAAGCCCGCGCCAGGGCGGGTTTAAGCTTGTTCCCAGGCTCCCCACGGGGCACACAGCCAGACCTGTGCCAGCATCCCACCCCTGCCCCCAGAAAAACAGCAGGGATCCCCTCTCCAGCCCAGTTTGCATCATCTTAAATAATACAGATGGGTTTTCTCCAACCCGCTCTCCTCGAATGCAGCAAAACCAGGCTTAAGGGCAGCGTCTACACTGCTGAGAGAAAATCACTCGTGAAAAACCTGCTGAAACTGTGGCCAGCTCGAAAGGAGACAGTTAGAAAGGGGCTAAAGCCTGCGCTCAAGCACCGAGGCCATTAAACACCCTGCTGCAAGAGAGAAAAAAAATTATGTTTTTTTTTTCCTCTGCTGTTTGTCTGAGCAAACAGAGGCTATTTGCAAATGGTTTTGAGGTGGTGGCAGCCTTCCTCTGCCCGTGCCAGGGACCAGAGGAGGCACAGGGGGTGTTTCCTCGCCCGGTGCAGACAGGATTTGCAGATTTACCTGCCTCGGCGGTGCTCAGGGCACGCTCCTGCACTGCAAAAAAAACCCCCAAACCCAACCCAAATGCAGGAGCCGGATACAAGGAGGGGATGGGAGCTCTGCAGGACTCCGCAGCCCTCCAGCAAGGGCACATCTCCCCACCCAGGAGCCCCGCCAGGGACGTTTCAGGGTGTCAGAGCCCATCCCCGTGGGCACCAGCCACCGTCCCACCCCGACGGGACTGCGGGCAGGGCTGGCAGCTTTCTGTCTCTCTGGTTTCCTCTGCAAGGGGAGCAGCTCCAGCTTTCCTATTTCTGGGCTCTGTTCATCCCCAGCTGGTGCCAGCGGTACCCAGCTTCTGTCCTGGCAGCCAGGACCATAGGAAATGGCACAGCGTCGCTCTCCAGTGCTCCAGAAGAAGGTGCAGCTGAGTTTATATGGCAGGAGTGACGGCAGAGCAATGTCACCTCGGACATACAGCCAGCAATGACGGGGATAAATGCACCCCTCTGTCCTGACTTCGTCCCCCTCTACCCAGAAATGCCCCAGCTGGGCACCCCAAAAAAGCCTGGGATGGAGAACGCACACACCCAGGGGAGAGTTGGGGAATATTGAGGGATCCTGCAGGAAGCTGACACTGCCTTTCGTCGCAGGAAGGGAAATCCTCCTCCTTTTATTTTTTGTACCAACGAGAGGAACCCTCAACACTGCAGGGCAGGGCTCTCAGAGACACCCCTATCCTTTCCAATGAGCACGATGAGATTTGGGGACCACAAGCACCTGCCTTCAGTGCTTTCCCCTTTGTTTTTTTCCATAGTCAAAGGGATAAACTTAAAAATCTATCTCCCATCAAGAAAAAAAGGCACCACATCCCTCGAAAATCAGCATCTGGACCAAATCCCGAAGGCACCGCACTCCAGAGCGCTCCTTTGGCCACTGTATTTCTGCCCAGCACAGCTCGCTGCAATGGCCAGTGGAAATTCAGGCTCATCCACGGCCATGCCCGCCTTTAATCCATCAGGATTTAGGCAAATTCCACCGTGCTATTTAAATATTAATTAAGATTTCTCACTCCAACGCATCCTGCCCATCCTTGCAAGCAGCTTTCATCCCTCCCAATCTG
>NW_010110864.1:5579-6002 GCF_000699245.1 Pterocles gutturalis
GGGCCGGGATGCCAGCCGGGGAGCTGGACGGCAGCTCTGCCACCCCCCGGACCCCCGGTGAGCCAAGGAGCCCAGCAAAGCCCTCGCCACAGGGCTGGCCCCAGGGCCATGGGTCATTAGCCGAATTACTGGCCTTTCCATCCTCAAGGTGACGGTTGGTCTGGGCTCAGGTAAGCTGGGATTAAGGGTTTTCTTCCTACTGCTGGAGCAGAGATCAACCCAGCTCTGTTCACGCTGCTCTTGCATGGCCAAGCCCCCGTACCCACCCACTTGCTGGCTTACCCATCTCTCTTTTTTAAAATTTTAAATCTAAATTTTAAGGTTTGTTTAAATACAGCTGTAGGCAAAAGCCCTGCAAACCCCCAGGGCTGGGGTGACAGCAGCGTCCCTTCCTGCTCAGTGCCATGCCTCTGCCCCTTCCCC
>NW_010110864.1:6043-7373 GCF_000699245.1 Pterocles gutturalis
CAGCAGCTCACGGACCAACCTGAACATTTCTGCCAATAAAGCCCAGGTTTAGGCACACAGAGGGGACAAAAACCTGCACTTTGATACATGCAAATTAAAATCTGATTTATTAACAGGTAAGAGCTGAACTCCATGACCCTGAGTGCTGGGGGCTTGGGGACGGGAAGGAGGGATGCAGCCGGAGCATCCCCCTGTCTGCACCGCATCTCCCAGCCCACAGGCAGGACGTGAGCGGCATCGGGATGGCACGGCCAGGTCAGACGGGGCGCAGGATGCGACCCTGCCTGCTGCTCACTCCCAGACATGCCCTGTGTACCTTGGCCACCACCCCAGCCCCAACTGGCAGCCGGACCCATGCCGTGTCCCCCTGTCACAACAGCTTTGCAAAGTGGGGATGCAGGATGTTGGAGGTTTGGGGACACCCCTGCAGCCCCAGGGTTGCCCCCCATCCCTAGCACCCCATCCTGATGGCTCCCGCATCCCCAGGCTCACGGAGGTGGGAGCACTTGGAGGCGCAGACACAGGGGCATTGAGCGGGGCGGTGAAACGCAGCAGTGTCTGCCCCAAGTGCCCCGCGCTGCGCCCACCCCCCGGGACACCCGCCAGCCTGGGAATAAGGAACAGCTCTGTGGTTCCCAGCCCGTGTCAACAGAAACCTGCTCAGCCCAGTGCCCGGAGCCCCCACCTCCATCGCTCCCTGCGAGCGGGGATGATGCCACCACCTCACCTCACCCACTAGAAAAAAAATGGTATTGGGGGGGGGTTTGTGTCCCATCCAGGCATTCTGGGGATAAACCAGCAGGAAAACAGCCTGGGAGGGGTCAGCAGCCTGCCTGAGGAGGGGGCAGCTCCATCCATCCCTGGTGAGGGCAGGACACGGAGCAGGGTCTTGGCATGCACACTCAGAAATATCGCCAACTATCTGTGCTTTATCTGGGCTCTTCCCCCCCACCCCACCCTTTTTTTTTTTTTTTGAGATATTCACTTTATAAATGCACAGACTGCAATTAAAGCCTTTTTTCCCCCTTATAATTTCACACACCAAGAACTCCCCCAAAACACTTCTCCAGGGGCAAGGTGGCTTTTGAACTACATGGTGTTTCTTTATGTCACTGCCTTTATTCAACAAAAAAAAGGTTACTTTCCTGAAAACTGGTTTTTTCCCCCCTCCATGAGGCAGCAGAAACCCCAAAGTTAAGAGGGGCAGGGGTTTGAAGAGCTTAGAGGGAACATTTTCTGGAAAACAAGGCGGCAGCAGCTGGGCTGAAGGTGTCCGCAGGGTGCTGGCCACTAACAGCACTGGTCAGAAACCTCTAGACAGCGAGATTTG
>NW_010110864.1:7394-9267 GCF_000699245.1 Pterocles gutturalis
TCATCAAAAGGTGCAGCTTTACTGCACGTCCCAATAACACAGTATTTTAGGAAAGGAAAAGACGTTTCAGAACCGGTCAGTACCTGCTTGTTTGGCATTTTGGAAGGATCCTATCCCAACGCTTCTTAAATAAATTTTCTTTACTGGAAATGACTTTCTGCTTTGGATTGCAAGCTGTGCTAAAAACCCCTAAAGCACAAAAATAAAACACCTGGAAGGTGCCAAACCCAACAGCTGGCTGGAGCCAGGCTGCTTTTCTCCACTTGCAGGTGAAAACCCCCCCGGCCCTACCTGCGGGGGGGTCAAACCCTCAATAACCGTGGTTACTGCAGATGGGAAATTCCCTGGGGAAGCATCGATGCACCTCCAGGGAGCTGCCCCGGCTTTGGGGTGCCAGCCAGGGCTGGGAACAGCCCCTAACCCCCCAAATCCCACTCCATCCAGGTGGGGGGGCGGTTTGCAGGCAGGAGGAACAGGAGAGGGCAGCAGAGGCTCACGGTTGGGCTCCGCAGGCAGCTGCCGGCACTGCGCTGATGGGCAGGGACACGGGGGGGAGGGACAGGCAGGGACACGGGGGGGACAGTTTGCAAAACGCGGACCCCCAGAGCCAGGCAGGTGCCCCCCCAAAGCAGGCGCAAGTACTAAAGGGGGGGTCGGATGCTCTTTGCAGCAAAAAAAAGTCACAGGGAGGTCGCAAAGGTTTTTTCCCCCCCAGTTCAGGCTGTCCCCAGGAGGTGACACAGGTCCAGGGAAGTCCCCAGGTGTCACAAAGCCCCACCTGAAGGGATCGCAGCTGCCTGCAACCAGAGGGTTTGCTGGAGGAGGGGAGCAGCACCACACAAAAAAAACCCCAAAAAAACAAAAAAAAACCCCCACACCACACAACACCAAAACCATCCTTATTTTGGAAAAAAAAAAAAAACCCACAAACAAAAACCACCAAAACTATGCTCATTTTGCAAACAGTTGGTGCCAACTAGAGCATCACCTCCTCCGGCTCTTTGTCACCAGCCCTCGAGACCATGCAAGCCGGCAGCAGGGGTTAGCGAGCTGCACCAGCAAAGCCTGGCTTAGCAAAGCCTGCCAGCAGAAGTTGGGCAGGGCTTTGCAGCAGCAGCCCATGCACGACAGGCAGAGGCAGCAGGTCCCCTGCCAGCGATTAAATGCAACAAGAAGCACGAGCAGCAGTTGCTGCATTGCTCCACACACTTATCAACCACGGGGCACCGCTCAGCACCCTCTTCATTGGGCAACACAGCAGGATTTGGGGAGAAAACACAGAATCCTGAGCTAAGAGCAGCAGGTGGTCATTGTCTGGAGGAGACCTGCACTTCCATAATAATTCTGAAAGCATTTTTTTCACCTTTCTCAGCCCATGAAATACAACATCAGCACCAAAAGAAGTACCACTGCACTCCCCAGCTGCTACGAAAAGGAGGGCACAGTCCCATCCTCAGCATTTATCACCCAGCAGGTGGAAAAGCAGCTTCGGGAGATGCTCCCCTCTGCCAAGGACAGGTACAAAAAAAAAAAAAATCCCAGAGCTACAGCTGGCAGGAAGCAAAGGGGCTCCATGGCAATGGCAGCACCAGCTTGCAACAGCTCCAGCAGCACATGTAGATAGGCAAAGCAAAGGCCAAATCCTTCCTCCTGCTAGGAGCCGTGTCCTAAGCGAGCCAGGATGCAAACACTCCAGCAAATGGACAGTAGCACCCCCCAGAGCCCCCCTCTCCCAGGGCCACTTACCCCAGCCTGGATCCCAAGCCCCAGAGCAATGCACTGACCCAAACCTGCTGGAGCTGCTCCCTGGGTGCACCAAGACCTGGAACAGCAAAAAACCCACCCCCAGCATCCTGCTCCCTGCATGAGCAAT
>NW_010110865.1:0-3915 GCF_000699245.1 Pterocles gutturalis
GTTGCAGGGGGCTGGTGTGACCCAAGCGCGGGACCTGGCACTTGGCTTTACCGTTCTGAACTTCCTCAGGAGAGAGCTCTGCGTTGGTGGTTGTGCCTCGCTGCTGCGAGCGGGCTCCTCCATGCTGGTGACGTGTTAACGAAGCAGCGCCGGCCCCGTGACCCCCTCTCCTTTTCCTTTCTGCAGGAGCTCAGTGTGGCTCTGTACAGGCACCTCCTTGGCCTTCGGGAGGGCGAGGGCAGCCCGGAGCAGCCTGCAGCCGGCCAGGATCTGAACCTCCTGTGCTGTGACATCGATCCGGCGCTGATCGCCAGGGCGCAGCGGTGCAGCCCCTTTCCCGCCTCCATCTCCTTCGCCAGCCAGGACATCATGGACCGCGCAGCCCGGGAGCCGTTCCGGCGCTCCTACCTGAGCCGTTTCGGCCGCTCCACCTTCGACATCGGTTTTTGCATGTCCGTGACCATGTGGATCCACCTGAACCATGGGGACAGCGGCTTGCTGGAGTTCCTGTCCTTCCTCGCCTCTCGGTGCCGGTACCTGCTGGTGGAACCGCAGCCCTGGAAGTGCTACAGGGCGGCCGCGCGGCGCCTGCGGAAGCTGGGCAGGAATGACTTCGATCACTTCCGCTCTCTCGCTATCAACGGGGATATGGCGGAGAGGATAACGCAGATCCTGACGAGGGACTGTGCCATGGAGCTCGTCTGTTGCTTTGGGAGCACCAGCTGGGACAGGAGGCTCTTGCTTTTTAAATCAAACGGCTCAAATCAGGAGGGCGAGGAGTCTTCAGAACAGGAGCAGTGACGGAGAAGTGGCCTCGTGTTCATGAATTCACAGGTGGGGAGGTGCGTGCTGTTTGCAGAGGCAGCTCTAGGAATTCCTAAAACCCTCCTGAGACCAGACCTCGACCTGCCTAAGGAGCTGGAGGCAAGTCATTTCTCTGCGATTTTTTTTCTTTTTTTCCTTTCCATCTGCGAAACGCGGTGGCAGTTTTAACGTCCTGTGTGGGTTCTGAGGTTGCTGTTCCCAGACAGCGCTCTTGAAATCAGAGTTGCTACGTGTGTGCTTTCTGTGGGTGCCAAGAATACCCACTGGAGGAAGACAGAACGTGTCTTTTTTGTCTCTGGAGCTTTTCAAGGAAAAGCTTTTTTTGACATCGACCCACGCGATGCACTGTTCTGCTTCTTCTCGTGTTTTCTGTACAAAATACTCTTGGAAAACACACAGACCTGCTTTCCCAGCTGTGAACTGGGAGTTGGATCGTCGCAGAGGGTGTCTGGTCAATAGGTTGCCCCGAGAGGTGGTGGAGCCCCATTGCTGGAAACACTCAAGGTCGGGCTGGCCGGGCTCTGAGCGAGCTGGAGATGTCCCTGCGCGTGGCAGGGGCTGGGCGAGGTGACCGCTGAAGGTCCCTTCCAGCCCAGACCCTCCTGTGGTTCTCTGGTACTGGTCAGACTGGGATCAGCGCAGACGGGGGTTGCCCGGAGCGGGATTTTTCCGAGGGGTTTCTGTGGGAGGATGTGAATTTGTGTCAGTGGATAACAGAGCGAGTGCTTTTTGTAATAATATCCTTGAAATAAAAAGAACTTCATTTCATCATAAATCTTGTGTGAGGTTTTTTTTTTAGTCTTTCTTTTTTGTTCATGTTGTTTTCAACACCTAAGCAGTCCCAGTTTCTAATTTCACCGTATTCGCAGGCTCAGACGAGGCTTTGGTGAGTTTGAGGCTGTGTTTCCCTGAGGTTAAAGTATTGCAGCTTTCACTGGATTGTGTGGGTTTTTAAATTTTTTCAGTGAAATCTGGGAAGAAGGAAAACTTGAGCAAAATGTCCTCTTTTCATTTTTCTTTTTTTAATATCCTGCCTAGCTTTAGTTCATACACGGCGGGTTTCTTAGCTGCGATAGTAAGCCGGAGTCCCACTTCTAAACAAGCCGAAAAGCTCCCTGGAGTAGACTGTGCCACGCGGATACAGATCACTGATGACTTTTATGAATTTCTAGGGTCTGCTGCTTCCTTACGGCGAAGTGAGAGGGACGCTCCGGTGTGTGCCGTCAGCGATGGGATGTTCTTGCGCCCAGGTGAGCCCGTGTGTAGGAGCAGAGAGGAGCTCTGGTTGCATTTTTATGTCCTTCCTGGGATTTCCTTGTTCTTTACTTGTGCAGTGACTGTAGCAGGGGGAGAGAAAGCTTTTCTTTCTCTCTTTTCTTTCTTTTATTTCTCAAGTGCAGCGTGTGAGTGTCCTGGCTGGCCTGAAGGGCTGCTGGGATCCGCGGATAACTTGGGAAAAAGCACGTGTGTGTGTGTGTGTACGTATGTTTAAAGAGACTCAGTAGGGTCACGGAAAAGTTCCATAAATGCAACTTCCACAGCGTTCTGCTACGTGGAGAATAGTTGCGACTCCTACCAGGAGTCCTGAGAGCTCCTCTGCCTTCTTGGCTGCAAACAGCCGTGCCATCCCGTGCCGTGGTTGTGGGATTTCTCGGAGATTTTTAAGCCTGGGCTGATTTTACTCTCCCTGGGGGAGTGAAGGGAGAACCATTTTGTTGTGGATTTTCCTGAGGGTTCACCCAGGTGCCCAATCTCTCTCTTGCAGTTCATGAATAGAAAACATTTATCGCTTTGGTCATTCAGCACCTCGCCTGGTCAATCCCTGGGCTGGGTGTTGGCTCCCGCAGCGCTGCCGGCAGCTCTCCTGCCTGGCTGCTGTTCCCTGTGCTGCGCGGCTGGTGGCACTGGAGGATCGCGCAACCTCCGGCCTCGCCCCTCGGGATGTTTCTGTTGGGTTGTGTCAATATTAGTTGCTGTTTTCTTTGAACTTTGAAATATTTATAAAATAGACCTGGGCTTATCTGTTCAGAGCTCGGGCTCAAATGGGTGAACGGGGTTGCTTGCCTTTTGTTTTCCTCTGGGGATTTACACACTCGCCTGGGGAAAAAAATGATGGAGAGTTGTTAGGAAGGTAGATAACCCAAAGAATTACACGCAGGAGACATCCCCTGTGCCCATCTGGAATGACCCTGCCCTTCAAAGAGACCCTGGCTGATGTTCCTGTGCACTGAGGATCAGTGTCTGTCCTTTGGGGCTGCTGCTTGTTGGAAGTGGGTTGGTTTGTTTTCTCCTTTTTTTCCCCAGCCTTTATATGCCCAGACCTGCAAACCAGCCCCATGTGTACCTGACAGTGGGATGACTTTTTATCTCTCTCTCAGGTTTGTGCTGTTGCTAATATCTCTGTGTCCCCTGTCCCAGAAACGGCCGAGCTCCAGAACGAGCTCTGTTCGCCTTTGTCACAGCGGCGTGTTTTGTTTCTCATCCTTTGGATATTGCCACAAATACAGCTCCAAAGAATGTCACCACGAATCTCTCTGCAGTTCTGGGGGTACTGAGGAGCTCAAAATGGAGTCGGTGCTTTAGCAGACAGGAGAAAAAACCAAGAAAAATCTCTTTCCTTTCCTTTTCAGCTTGCTGCTTCTGCTCTCCAGAAAGCTGTTGGGAGGTGAGGCAGGTGGGAACCCGGCTCCAGGACACAGCGACGGAGGAGAGCCTGTGGATCCCAACGGCAGTGCTTGTGTAAGGCTCTGGAGAATTATTTTTTTTTTAATACTCTGCTCTCTCTGCGTTTTGCAATGTGGCTCAAATGTGTTCCCAGCTCTCCTGAAGGCAGGACAGAAGGAGAGGAAAAATGAGGGTGAAAGCGCCGCTTCCGCTCCCTGCTGCCGAGAGCACTTTGTGAAGTTGGTTTGTGATTGTTCATCGTGCAGCTGGTGGAAGGGAGATGCCCCTCGCTTGCATGTCCTGGGGATGGTTACCTGTGTAGAGCTCGGGGTGAGCAGCCTCTGCGTGCTCAGCTCCTCCGGGGCCAGCCTGGGGTGGCTGGTGCTGAAACAAGGGGAGATGCCCCCAGAGGAGCCACGGAGATGG
>NW_010110865.1:4255-7763 GCF_000699245.1 Pterocles gutturalis
GGCAGGGGGTGGCACTGGGTGGGCTTTAAGGTCCCTTCCCACCCAAACCACTCTGGGATTTGATGCAACTCCCCCGTGTGTGCAGAGGGAGGGCTGTGCTGCCCCTGCTCGGCTGGGAGCGTCCGGCCGTGCTGAGGTGGAGGTCCTGTAGCCGTCCTGGCTCACTCATTCTGTGCCACGTGATTAGTGTGTGTGTGCCCATGTGTTGGAGGGGTCGTGAAGAGATCCTGCTTGCTCTTTCCTACCCCATGGTTGCCTACGTGACCTTGCTAAATTCAACACCTGCCCAGCGCACGTACGGCTGAGCATTCCCAAAGGGACCCAGAACATCCCAGGTTGCTGCGATGGGGCTGTCGGGCTGCTGCCCTCTTCCATCCCGTGAGCAGTTCCCGTGCCAGCACCTTGTACGGTTCCCCTGCCCCGTGGGTTGTGATTGTTGCTGGGCTCCATCAGACCTCGCCTCAGTTTTTCCATCCACAAAACGAGGTTGATAACCACCCGCCACCGGGAGGTTTCTGATGTGGAATGCTGGCCGTGTGCTTGCTCAGCGCTTTTGAGAATGAGAAATACTGATGGGCTGAGCTGTCTCCTCAGCTGTGAGCTGTGCCATTGTTCATCATAATCACTGCAGCCACTTCAGATACTAATTAGGTGCCGTACCTTCAAAGTGCTCTGACTAATGAAGTCTCAACGCCACTGCTGCGTAGCAAGTCCCAGTTAATTATCCCCCTTCCTTGGATGGAAAAATCTGGGCAGAAGAGTCGAAGCATCTGGTTGTGCGTAAGCTAGGATCAAAGTTGGGGCTGAGAACTTGGAGGTTCCAGTTTCCGGATGATTCTGCGGTTGCTTCCAGCCGTTGTTAGGAAGGGAGATTTCGACAGAGTCAATGAAATGTCCTCTTATTATTTTTCCAATTTTTCTTTAACTTTGACTCTTGCCTATGCTAACAGGCAGTTTGCTGATTCCTAGGCTCTTGTGCTGGTTGAGTACAAGGGATGCGCTCAGTGGGGGGAAGGTTTAGTGCTTAAACACGGTGCAGCTGCAGGAATTTTATCAGTTTATCACTGACAGTTGCCAGAGCAAAGGACACTTGAAAGCACCTCTCTCCTGCTGCCTGCTCCCTTTCTACGTGTGTACGTATTGACAGCCTTGCAGACGCTGCTCGTCAGCGTTTCTAGGTGGTGACATGGGTTAAAAATGGTTTAATTCCACTTTCCCCAGAATGTGTGACCAGCCCAAGAGCGGAGGAATCGGGAACTGAGAGCTGGCAGCACCGTGTCTGCTTCCATGAGCAGCTTCCCGGAGCTGGGAACCCGGGAGCTTGTCGCTACAGGCTCGTACGGCAGAAGCTGCAGGTTTTCGGATTTCCTTTGCTCAGCTGAGGACAAGTTCATTCTTGTTCTTCCTGGCACTTTGCTGCCCGGGAATGAGAGGAGAAAAGGGAGAGGTGTCGACCTGTGGAAATGTGGGCATCTGGCAGGGTGTAAACCCCAGGCGAGAGCAGCCACGAGCCAAGCCCATGATGTCTTTTTCTCTCCCAAGTGTGAGCCGGTTTTCTCACAAAGTTCTGATCTTTTAGGGGAGCGGGTGGTGTGAGGAGACAGCCCTTCTGGCAGAGCTTGGGGTGGTCCAGGGGGAAAAGTGACCGCAAACCCCAGGAGTGAGGCTGAGGTTCACTCTGGACGCGCGCCCAAGGCTGGTCCTGTTGGATGTGGAGTACTGGGGGGGTCAGGAGGGGTTCGGGGATCAGAAGGACGAGCCGTTCGCTTCCTCCTGCCCTGTTCTGGGAATGGATGTGACGTGGCCACGGACACGTCGGTTTGGTGCCGAGGCCGGAACGGTCCCTTCGAGTGTCCAAGGTTAGGCGCAGTCTCTCCAGGCCTGCTGGAGAAGTTGACTTGGGGGAAGTTTCTCCTGCCATCAGGCTCCTTCTTGAGCCTCCGGGGTTTCGTTGCAGGCTCCTCGGTGTTCTCGTTAGATTCACAGCGGGAGGTTGGGTTTCCCACCGCCCTTTGCACACAAATCCCCCCGGAGCGTTACGGGCAGAAGCCTCGCCACCAGTTCTCTTATCAGCTCAAGCTTCTTGGGTTTCATTCTGTGGAAGTGTCCTTGTCACCTCAGAGCGGGGTCACCCACTGGGCTTGGGCTCTGGAGGGCTCTTGGGTTTGAAGAAGGGGGGTTCTGGTCGTGATCTGGGGTCGGGATGTGCTCTGACAAGAACTGAAGGTGCTCGAGTCTGACAGACCCTCACTCTGGGCTGGGAAGTGGGGGTTCCTTTCTTCAGCTTGTCACCAGCCGGCTGCAGAACTTGGGTGAGCTGCTCCCTTCCTTGGACCCGTGATCCCACGTTCTTTATTTCACTGGGAAGCATCAGCTGAGGTCTGGTGCGATAAGCTCCCGCGGGAATACGGGACGCAGACCTGCTCTGTGGTGACCAGACCATCTGCATTCCATCAGCCCTGGCTCAGCTTTATCGAACGCTTCTTATCAGCTGCCTGGATGTTTATCCTGACTTGCAACAAAACTGCTCCGTCCTTGGGCCCTTCCCAGGGTGCCTCGGCTCTGGGCAGAAGGTTTTAGCCTGAGCAGAGGTTTCTAAATTCCTTCACTGGAGTGTGCAGACCCTGCAGGTGAGGAGGGACCTTCCTGCTGTTTTTGTAGCAGAACATGCTTTAGATAAATGCCTTCAGCCCCCTCATCGGAGCCGTCTGTGGTGGGACAGAGACTAGACCTGGCACTGCACATCCCCTGCCCTGTTTCCTGGTGTGGCATGATTCGTGATCCCAGAATAATTAATTCTTTTTTATTGTTGCCCTAGCAATTTATGCATCTTCCACGTGAGTGACAAGGATTTAGTTAGAGCTGAGTCCGAGGGTGGTGTCCCTTCTCCGGTCCCCTCCACCCCTTGGCTCAACCAGAGCCTCTGAGGTCTGCGAAACGCCGAGAAGCTGCTGAGACGCAGGTTTGTTACCCCAGCAGCTGAAATCCCAGGGCAGTCATGCTGCAACAGGCCTGCCCTGCTGCGGGAGAACACGCTGCAGGGTGACACATCAAAAGCCAAGGGCAGCTCCTGCTGTTCTCCCCGAGATCAAAAGGGACCGAGCAGGGCGGCTCCTCTCCCGGCTGGCCCGTGAGACTGCTCAGCTCCTTCCCCGTGTCCCTTTCATCTCTGTTCCCTCCCATCGCTGCTTCCAGCAGCGGAGATGGCGCTGGGAAAAGCTCGTCTGGTGCGAGGGACGAGATCCGTGGTGGCACGTTGGGGGAAGAATTCCCCTGCCCCTTGTGGAGAAAGTGTATGGGACAGGGAGGGTTTTACTGTCCCCCTCCAATCCAGCTGCCATCACCGTGTCCCCTCAGAGCAGGGGACAGCAGGAGCAGACATGGGCACAGGGGAGGGTGGTGGGAGCTGTCAGCCCCCCCTAGAGAACAGAAATCCCCTCCTGGGACTGCCCTGGGGGGCTCTGCTGTCAGCCCCCCCCTCCAGAGAACAGAAATCCCCTCCTGGGAC
>NW_010110866.1:0-1408 GCF_000699245.1 Pterocles gutturalis
ACTGCTGGGCATCACAAGGATCGTTGTTTTCTCTGATGTGCTGATTTCTGCTGTCTCTCAGTGGAATTGGAGATCACAAAAATTTAAAAAAAAAGAAAAAAAAGAGAAGCTGCTGCTTTAGAAGAGGGAACGGGGAAAAAGTTTTAGTGAGGTCAGGAGAAATTTAATTGAGAGAAGGAGTTTGTGTCGTTGTTCCTACAGGGGTATTGTGTTCTGCTGTAGCGAATCGCTGGGTAAAGCGACCACGGCAAAACAAAATGGTTTTAAATTATAGATCAAAGAGGGGGATGTTTCTGGAGCCCCCACACCCCGTGGCTGCCGGGCTCGCTGGGGGGGAGTGGGGGGCTGCCAGCTCCCGGAGCAGGGCTGGGGGCTGCGAAAACTGCGCAAAGGGAGAAAGTGATGTGTTCACGGCTCTGGGTGGGAAGTTTTGAGGGTCAGAGGGGACAAAAAAGAGCTTTTTGAGCCATCGCTGGCACATGGAGGAACAAGACTTTGCACACAGTGAGTAACCACTGGCAGTCGGGGTGTGTTTGCAGCGAGTCCATCCTGCACCATGAACAGCTCCTGCTGGAGAGCTGTGCACCAAGGCAGCTAAAATCTTATTAATTTTTTTGCAAGATCCACACTATTGAGCAAAACCAGCCAGGATTCCCCGCAAAATCCGAGCTGATATCAGTGCTCCCAAACATATTTTTAGAAAGATCAAAAAAACCACCAACCTCGCTCCGTTCCCTGCTGGCTGGGGCGCAGCGATGGCTCTGGGTGAATATTTGCAGAAGCAATGGCTTCGAGTGAATATTTTCTCTTCCACCTGCACCAGCCATACCCGCCCGCACTCCTCCTGCGGTCCCTCGAACCCCGTGCTGCAGGAAGGGTTTGCTCCGGTGCAACTGATAAAATCCTTTCCCAGCTGTTCTGCGCACGTCCCTCGAATTGTTTCCATGCTCAGAAGAGCCCGGTGAGGTGCTCCCCAACCGGCGCCTCGGGACAGCATCCCGGGCGGCAGAGCGGGGGGATTTCCATGTTCTGAGCCCCCCATCCTTCCCAGCCCCACGTCCCCTGGTAGGAGAAAGTCCCTTTCTTGGGCTGATGTTGTCACCGGGGCTGTTTTGGGCACATCAGAGCGAGGGTACCGGCAGGGTCCCTGGGGGGGTCCAACAGCCCGGGGTCCCCTCTGCAGACATCAGGCACCCAAAGAGGAGCGGGGAGGCCCTTCGGTGGCAATTTCTCGCGCTGGCAGGAAGGCAACAGGGTCATCCCTGTGCCATGGTCCAGCCGAGAGCATCGGGGGCCGAGGGGCTGCGGGGGGAGCGCTGGCCCCCAGCCCTGCCCAAGGTCAGGCTGATATTCACAAATTTTTAATCACTCCCCCAGCTGAGGTTATCCCCAGCCTTTGGAATCACCG
>NW_010110867.1:0-758 GCF_000699245.1 Pterocles gutturalis
TTTGAAGGAAGCTTAATGAAATCTGTACTATGGATTATTTAAATGTGAAAAAGCAATTCCATGTGAACTGTGATCCAGCTGATACTAACACCTCTCTCCTCTTACTTCCAGGTCACATCTCAGTGATTTAACAACCGATTTTGTCTTTCAGTCTCTTCTGTTAAGACTCACATTTAAATGCAGTTTGGTATAGTTTTTCTGCTTGACATCACCTTCATTTCCATGTCTCCGGTTATTTTTATTCTCCTTGTGAGGCTCAGAGCCCTGAAGCCTGCACCTGTATCTCCAGTGTGTCATTCCTTGGTCAAACACCCAAAACACACTTCCAGTGTCTGCCAGGACGATGCCTGAAGCTGTTCTGAGCAGCAGCACGCAGTGGCTGTGCCTCCTGTACACCCGGGCAGTACAACTCTGTTGCAAACCAGAAAGCAGTGCAAAGGTTTCTCCCTCTCTCAGCTCGCAGGGAAATGGCCGGTGAAAACAGAGCAGAAGAAAACACTTATTGGCCAGACCCGAGCCCTGCTGCAGACAACCTCCTGGGGCGGGCTGGCCTTTGGTCTGTCCCACGCGCTGCTCAGAAAAGGCCAGGGGGAGAGTACCTGCTTTGGGAATACCTCCACAGCTGGCGCATTTCAGGGAGAAATATATGTATGTGTACATGTACATTCATATACATCTATCATTTTGTTTGTGCTCAGTGCAGAGACAGAAAACGATCCTTCTTGATACCTTCTTCTTGATAGAAGAAACATAATCTT
>NW_010110868.1:0-1112 GCF_000699245.1 Pterocles gutturalis
TACGCCAGGGTCCTGTCATGGAAGAGATAATTGAATTAGATAAGCTCACCATTTGCATGTCTTACTCCTCTGTCTCCCATGTCTTCCTATTTCCCCGTTCCTTTGTTCCTGTAAGTTCCCATCAGTCCTAGCACTGACAGACTGTTCTGATAAGTTGCTGCAGGTCGCCAAACTTTAATCTGCGTATTTAGATTGGGAATCAAGCTCTTATAACAGCAACAGAGTTCCCAGTAGAGTTTTTCCCATATTTTTGTAAGGCAAACAATGACATCTTGTCATGTTCACTAAATCCAGAAGAGCAGAAGTCCCATAGACAAATGTGTGTCAATGGTAATGAATCACTAAAGGGCGACATCGTCTGGTTCATGTTTAATAAAGCCTTCTACTTTATTCTGCCCATAGTGAGAAGAAGAAATCATTGCATTTGAAACATACACTTTTTTTCCCAGGTCAAAAGCAACGGAAAGAACTCAATAAAATCAATTTTCCTCTTCTGTCTTCAGCTTTTCTCTAATCCCTGAGGCAACAATGGCAAAAAACAGCTCAGGGAAGAAGGTGCGAATGTAAACTGCTGCTCTGGGAATAGGGTTGGCCATCAGTACCTCCTGCTTCTTACTGCTCACTGTGTGCAAGACTTCCTCTGCAACCTCCACTGGGTGCACACCATATGCCACCTTTCTGAAAAAGGCTGTAAATCAGAGAGGAGTGAGAGCTACAGACAGAGAAATTGATAGACAGACAGGCAAATCTGAGGGAATGGTGGTGAAAAGATACACAGCTAGTGCGCCAGTGAAATTATTTAAATTCCTACATACTTTCAATCCTTTACCTCTTCCTTTCCCCTCAGCACTGTATCCCTAAGATCTTTTTAAAATTTTAAATTAAAGTCCTTACAGTCCCTAAGAGAGGGAGCAACGGAGTGCAGCAGAACTCTCCCTTGGGACCTTTCATGCTCTGCTCCATTCCCCATGCCCTGGCTGTATTTATTTTCTCACATAATGTTGTCTCTTCCCATGTTTCTTCTCTCTTCACCAGGCTTATCTAATCTCTCCAATCTCTCCATTCTTTTGCTCCTCTAACCCGTTCATCCTTTCTGACATTTCCATTTTTTT
>NW_010110869.1:0-7552 GCF_000699245.1 Pterocles gutturalis
CTTTAAGATATGTAGTAAGTCTGCCATTTAATGAGATACATGACGGGTAATCATCAGTTGAGTGTTTAAAACATTGGATTATCCACACAACAGCAAAAAGAAAGATTCTAAGAAAACATATATACATATATCCTGGAAGAACAACAAAAAATCAGCATAAAAGAATCATCAATGAGTGAAAAAATCATCAAATGAGTTTCTGTTTCCAGCCTTAATAAATTACTCTGACAATTTCTGCCCTTTGTTGATTTGTAAAACAGTTTAACAGCTCAGTGTGAACACTCTGTCAGGATCTAAGTCTGTCATAGAACTGAGATACAACTGTTTAGGGTTTTTTGTTGTTCCTGGTCTGCTCTCTGTCAATGATTTAGTGTAGTAACGAGCAATCAAGAAAGGGGGCTTGTAAAAAATTTCCTCTGTTCTATCATTTGATGTTAACACTGGAGCTCCAGGAGAGACATTCAGGCTGGCTGACAGTCATGCGTGGGAATCTCAACTACAGTTCTGCTGCTATGATGCACAGCATCTTGCTGGGCACAATCAACTCTGCATTTCCCTTGTGCCACATTTTCTTTGTAAATGGTCTTCACTGGGAACAGTTTAGTGCTTTTGAGAGGGGAAGGGGACCTGTGACAGAGTTTTCCCGGAGCCCTGTGTTAAAGAGGCAAAAGTTAGCCCACTCACATAACTCCACCTGTATTGTTGCTGAGGGAAGAGTCCATTTTACATACATAGCGTAGAGGCCACTTCATAGTTTGCTCCATATTGATCTAATTTAAAATGCTTTCTGACATGATATCCACAGCAACACACCAGTTCAAGGAAAAGAATGAGTTCCTGAGAGATGGCCAGAGGGATAGAGATGGTGTAAACATGACATGCTGGCCATGGGTAGGCTGCGAAGCCCATTCTCCTGATTTATTGTCTAAGTCACTGTCTAGGTATGCATCTGCTGCTCCCTCTGAGCATGCCCCCCGGGGTGGTGGAGAAGTAAAGAAAGAGTTATTGATTACTCATCCACAAGGGATCAAAGAGTCTACTGACAATGTGGTGTATGGTGCCTCTCAAGTGACTCCTGAAATTTAAGACTTGGTCTTGTTAATGCCATGAGGCATCTATTATTTTGCACACAAATGGGGTATGAAGGTCTTGATTTTCAGCCAGCCTGCACAATGCTGGCTTGGTTCACAAGCTATGTGGAAGCTGGATGGGGAGGTGATCTAAAAGAGGCTGAAATACCTCTGTGATAACCACAGTGAGAGTACATTCAGTGATGGTAGTACTGAGCATCTTCATACCCTGCCAGGTGGTGAGACAGAGGACGTACAAACAAGCCTGAATGTTTTTATAACATTAATAGTCTTAATTATAGCCAATAACAAACCTACTTGGAGGAACCTTTTGTTGGTATATTTTGTGTGCAATTTTGATCTCCCTGTTGGCATTTGGTGATAGTTATCTGTATAGATGAGGACTAGGTGAAGGAGGCTGGGGATTTCTGATACATTTGAGATATGCCTAGGTACTTTGAAATATGCATATGTTAAAATTTATAGTAATACAGTCACACAAAACAGAGTAACTGGGGAATGTAAAAACCATGAAAGGAAGTGGTTAGACAGAATAGTTGATGAAAACAATGATTTTGTACTGAAATATCTTTCTGAAGAAAACTGGGATTTAGAATGCTAAACTGCTGGTATTTGGTAAATAAGGATCCAGGCTTTTTATTGTGTGCTTAGTTCAAAACCATTTTTAATTAGTTCTAAATATTGACATAGTTTAAAAAATATTCCTGAGTAAGGTGAAAAAAACTTTTTTAGGATGAGATCACTACTAGAAAGATGTACATTTTGTTGCTGAGACACAAAAGCAATTCTAATCTAATGCAGGTAGCAGCCGTGGTGGGGCCCGGGGGGTGGAAGCAGAGTGCCATATTTGTATGCTGATGTGCCCTTTATGGGTCGTTTGTCCCTCCAGTAACTGCTGCTCCTATCCGGCACTCACCACCCACTGTCTTCCCAACCCCTTCTGCCTCCTCTCACTCTTTGAGGTGTGCCCCTTCTTCAGGAACTAAGCATAACAGGTAGACACAGAGTTCTCACGTGGAAAAACCCTCACTTTGCAATTTGAGCTGATGCTCTTATCTTAGCAAGTCTTTTAAGTGTTTCAGTAGAGAAGAATGGTTGACTTGTTGACATTTTCATTCAGATGCTATGTTGACTTTTTTTCAAAAAGTTGGAAGAATGAGTGGAAGGACAAATTGTACGATGAGGATTCAGAAGATGTGAACTCTGGTTTTGGCTCTACCATGGACATATGCCTGCCTCATACCTGACAGTGTCTCTGCTTCATGTTACTAATGTATAAGTGGGGATAATGCCAAACTTAGTGGGTGGTGTGAGATGTAGTTTAATACTGTTTGCAAGCCCAGTGGAGTTTTCTAATGATCAATGGCTAAGCAGTGACACCTGTATTTTTCCTATTGATCTTTGCCATGAATTTGACTGACAGCATTGAGTTACTGAACCGTTAACCGCTTATATCACTGGAGGTTCTGATCCAAAAGAACTACTGAAGTTATTATAGGATTTTTGTTGTTGGGCTGATATGTCGGATGCCCAGTGCCTTAACATCAAAATTGTCCTGCTCATCTTGAATAATGAAAAAGCCAGGTTTTACCAATGGGCAAAACCATACTTTCATTACACTGTCACAACTTGCTCCTGGATTGCAGTGATGATGGAACTTCATACTGAAAAATATTCCATCTAGAAAAGGCATGATTCAACCCCAATAGCTGAATCCATCCTTTTCATTAGGAAGTAAGTGGCAGTATGGAAAGAATTACTGAACCGATCCTGTACACAGTTTAATTCTGGTTGGGGTTTTTTTGCATTGTTATTTGTTTGTTTGTTTTCTTACTTATCAATGACTATGGGTTTGCCTGTTTTCTTATTTATCAATGACTATGGGGTTTTGTGTTCTAGTCTGGCAGAACTAATTCCTTGTGGCAGGGAAACTGATTCACATGAGCTTGTGAAGCCCAGTTCAGGGTTTTTTTAAAGCAGCCTTTAGTTACTCAGGGCATTGAATTTACGGTCCTTGATTCTAAAATGAAATGCTTGAGAAGGAAATAACAGAATTAGCAGAATACATATCAGGGTCCTCATTTAAACTGTATATCAAAATAAAGATATGAGTTCAGTGATTGTGATCTTCAGCTGAGACATCAGTTTACAAACTGGTTAATTATGTATCTTAAATATGTAATTATAGCAAGGGAAAAATCTACTTGTGTGTCAGATAACTGGGTACTCTATCACCGCAACTAAAGGAATTCTCCAATTCTTTGGGAAAGGTAGTTTTTTGTCCTTTTCATTTTAAAGATCAAATAGAGCATACCCTCCATTTGTTTGTCAGAATCAGAAAGCTAACTTAAGACTTTTAGAGAGAGGGGCTATTTGCTACCTTGCTGTTAAAATTATGTTTTGCTGCCTGTAACCACAACACTGTCAACATTGTAATGCTAGGCAGGAAGCACAAGATTACTAGTTATCGTTTCTGATTTCACTGTTTCCTGTCTTATCTGGTCTAAAATTTCTGTAGATAAGTGCAGTTTCCAAGTTAAACACAGATGTGGTGGAGTATAATTCTGGCAGGTGCTATTGCGTGTGTGCTATAAGAAGTGTTACCTGATCCTGCCTGTCTCTAAAGCTGAGAAGAAAAGGAGACTGAGTCTGCTTTCCCTCGAACATGCATAGTGATGTAAAAAAGAAAATCTCCACCAGCAGGTACTTTTCAGAGGTGAACGAGACCCACAGTGAAGAGTTTGTCTGCCAATCATTCCTGGACTCTCAAAAATACCTGCCCTCTGTTCCCTGGGAATTATGCTTTCCTTTGCAATTTTTGAATGTGCACTACAGCAGTTTGTGGAGATGCTGATACAAAAAAGGATAAAGGTTAAGGGTATTCTAACAGGTATCACACAGAAAATAAGTAGGGGAAGAGAAATAGGCGCTATAATGCGGAGATTAAGAGAGAGAGTGTTGCAAGAAAGGGTGTAAAGATGCATGCAAATAGGAGACTTAAACAGGAAAAAATAAGATAGCAGGCCATGATTGAAAATGGTTAGCATGGAAACACAAGGCAGACAAAAAGAGACTAAGACAATACTGATTGAAATTTCATTCATCAGAAGAACGAGAGAAACAGGCACCTAATTTTCATGAGCGTCCTAAAGTTCAGCAAATCATACAGTTAAATTACAGAATACCAACACTCTAAATCATGCATATATACATACAAACAAGATGTTTAAAAAAATAAATGTAATCTTATTTTAAACAGCTTATGGTCCCCTCCAGAACCAATTTAGCCATTTTGTTTGTAATACCCTGGCATGGTTCCTGTAAAAAATTGGAGCAATTTGAGATTCAGCAAGTTGTTTAGCAATTTAACAGGAAAAAAAAAATCAACCTGGTATATTCAAATAATGTTAAAAGGTTTTACTTAAACTCACAAATCACAGAACTCAGGCATGACTGAAGTGGTGCTACTTAACCCCCTCCTCTCTGATGAAGGATTAGAGCAGCTATCCATTGTTTGCAACCTCTTTTAACACTTAAATCCGGCAGATTAAAGATGGGATTTTGCAGATTGAGTAATGGTGAGAAGTTTGTGAGAAGAATAATGATAAAAGGAGCCATTGTCATCAAATTATTCTGATTTGATAGTTATATTTATAGTTGTGTGTTAGATAATGCACAGGAGCTGGAAACATTTTAAAATCCTTTTTAATTTCTTGACTGTAATTTTTCTTTTCAGTTGTGTCTTTTCAGTACAACTTTTCTTGTCTGTTGTGCCTATATGAAAGTTGCTCAGAGACTGGAGATAATACTGAAGTTTAAGAACATCTTACTTCTTCAGTATTGCCACATGATTCTTCTGTTTATCAGAACACACTGATTTGTGAGAAATCAGATGTTTGGATAGTAAGAAGTACCATAAAATCTGGAAAGCATTAATAAAAAAGATTACAAAATGGCTGCTTCTGTTAAAAAAGAAACAAAATCTACATTCTTCTTCTTCTCTGTCATAGACAAATTTGTCTAAGGACTTCTGAAAATTATTTTGTCTTGATTTAATCGTAATATTCCTTACAGAAATATTAAGACCTACCGTAAAATGTCTCCCGTATTTTGGCATTTCTGTCATATTTTGGTAAGATGACTAGAAGGTCTAATGACTTTGTGATAACAAATATTTGGCACAAACGTCAGCTTTATTTCTCAAAATGGATAGTTGTGAACTTGAGTACCAATAGATTAAATGGGATTTGATACAGATTTGTGGTGGGTTAACTTTGGCTGGATGCCAGGTGCCCACCAGGCCCCTCTGTCACTCCCCCTTCAGCAAAATAAAGGGGGACAATAAGATGAAAAACTCGTGGGTCAAGATAAAAGCAGTTTAATTAAAGCAAAGGCCAAGGCCACGTGCAGAAACAAAAGGTAAACAAAGATGCTATTCTCTACTTCCCCTCAGTAAGCCATGTCCAGCCACTTCCCAGGAAAGCAGAGCTTCAGTGTGTGCAGCAGCTGCTCCTGGAGACAAACACAGTAACAAATGCCCCCCTCCTCCTCCCTGCCCTTGGCTTTTATGGCTGAGCTGAGGTCACATGGTATGGAACAGCCAATCCGGGTCAGCTGTCCCAGCTCCGCCCCCTCCCAAGCTGTGTGACACACCCCCTGCTGGCTGCCAGGGTGACACTCAGCACTGGGAGGGTGCTGGGGGGAGACTGACTCCAGCTCTGACAGACCCAGTACAAGATTAATGATGCATTTGAATTTCAGACTATGTGCTTTGTTGAGCTGTGGGATAGGGTGCTGCTCTATTACATTTTCAGGTAACTATCATCTTGAGTAGACACTGCATCAGCTTTTAGAACAGCTGATTCAGGATTCTGCTCTCAAAGCTCAGAAAAGCCCTCTCATAACAACCAATTTCTTAAGTTTCTAATTTTACTTTATATCACATCTGGTCCTGAGACAATCAGGAGAACAAGTAGAGATACAGCAATTTGATAGCCTAGTGATAAAAGAGTTGCATTACTTAGTTCTTTGTTATTAATGGTTTTGGTGATAATTAAGGATGCTGATTTTCACATACACAATCACTAGTGCACAAAAATTTAAACAAACACACTTTCTGTAACTAATTTAAATGTTTTTCTTGGATTGAGATCCTTCTGTTCAATGCTTTTTTTCCCTCCAAACTACTAACATTGCCTTGGCAGCTTGACAAGTCCATATTGTCATTACCAAAATGTTCTCACAGATTTTGTGTTCCCTGACTCTCTCATCATAAGAATACATACATGAGACCTCACCTTCGAAGGCTTCATAAACCCAGGCTCAAGAGCTATAGGCAAAATAAATTAGTCTCACATGCCTTGCAATGGTATAAATGTCATACTTCCCACTACGCCATTCATTCAGAAGTACTGCTGAATTCTCAGTATTTCCAAAACTTTTGATTTAAGCCATCAGAAAATTTTGGTTTGCGATCACAAGATGGTAGGTCAGTCACGCAAATGCTGACATTTCCTGGTGTACAGGCAAAGGCAGGTTGGCTACAAGGTTTCAAATGCCACAAGACCAGAGCTAGGATACTGTGACTGAAGGATGAAAAATAATAGCACAGCAGAGAAGAAACACCACCCAAGAAATGGAAGTTAAACTGTGCTGTATATTTGTGCTGAAGGGAACAATTAATTGCAACGTGAACTGCTTACTCATGTTTGTGGTACTGTGCCACTTTCTTATCTGTTTATGGTACTAATTGTTAAGGTAATTTAAGACTAAACATATGAACTTTCATAGCCTTAAATTTTATGCCTTCACAGTAGAACACTTTAAAATCTGTCTGGAAAGGTACCTTCCACTTGAATTTTTTAAATAATATTAAGAAAAATCCCACTGTGGATTATGTCAGTCTTGTCAAATTCTATCATGTCAGCCATCATAAAGATAAATGGAACAAAGGATGGAAACAAAGAGGTAGGTTACTGAGCAGCAGACAAATCAGGATGTATATATAGGGAGAGAGAGGATGACATAAAAGGATGAACAGAGAACTGACAGTACAGTGTGGAGCAGAGGAGGAGGAAAAGCAGCGCTGTAATGAAAAAGGAAGATGGCACTATACAACTGTGAAAATCTCCATTAAGCCACCTCCAGTAAACAGTCTAAAAATACTTAGGAATCTTAACATACTGAAAGATAGTTTTAGGTTATCTCTGTACAATTTTGTTTGACCTTAATTTGTTCTTCCCTTCCTATCAGAAATCTCAGAGACAGGTTTCCCTGGATCATACACTATTCAAGGGTTATGCCAAGAAGGCATTAATGCATTGCTGGTATTTGTACCTTCCTTGCTTTTAACATTACAGTGGCCCAACTCATTGTTCATGATAGTGACTTTCAGTGCTTTTTCCCACCCAAAAAATGTCTCCAATCTGTAATTACATCTTGTCCCATCTATTTTGTCTTTC
>NW_010110869.1:7565-23049 GCF_000699245.1 Pterocles gutturalis
CACTGTTAGTAATTATGAAGGGAACAATAATATAAAGCACAATCTTTAGTTTTTGTTAAAATATTACATGGCAGTGCAAGTGAGTTTCTTGCAACTATGGAGAACTGAGGTATGTAGCGTTACAGCAGATTACTTGTTCTGCTGAACGGGCATGAGGTGCCTGTCACCCTGGTACCCAAGCCCTTGTGAAAACCATGCTGCCTACAGTGAGCTGTTATTACTGCTACTTCTCAAACATGTGTTTTCAAATATTTCAATTGCATGGATGGCATGTTAAAAGAAAGAAGATTTCATGGGTTACCTTTTCCTTTCTTTGCTGACTGAGTAGCATTCCAGTGGTATTCACAGCAGCTGCTTATATGGAAACAATGTTAAGGAAGAACATTTGATCTTTTTTTTTTTCTGTGTCATCTAATATAATTTAACAGTGAGAAAGAGGAAAAGCAGACTCATGTGATTTGCCACCATCGTGATGACGAGCACCATGTATCATCATAGTTCAAAGGAATCAGTTTGGGAACCACCCTTTAGGAGCAAGCACTACATAGGGAAATGTGTTGTCTGCGGCTGCTCTTGGACATGAAGCTCCATGAGGACTTTAGATCTTTGTTTCTGAAACAAAGCTGGTGGCAGAGCTCTAGTGCACACCAATTCCTGCTCTCCCAGAGGTGAATGTCCTCCACACAAATCTATAATCGCAGGCATTTTGTACCACTGCCTGTCCCGTCATGGGTCTCAATCTTACAGTATGTAATTTTTTTCCATAAAGGTTTTTTAAACATAATCCATAAATTTCAGCGTTTACTTTAGAAAGGCAAGTCTAAATTTATATGCACGAGGGCAACACTAAAGCAAGCTTTTTGCCCAGGAGAAGACTGAAGTATTTCTTTACTCGCTGAGCAGCTAGAAGCATGCACCTCAGAAAGGCTGTTGGAGAAGGCTGTCAGAACAAAATTCTTCATGGGGCACTGCAAGGACTCCACCACCAAAGGAAGGTGAAAAAAGAAATATACTGGAAAGCAGCACAGAAACAATTCCCAGGATGTGACAAGGGTGTTGAAGGAAAACCAAGATGGGAAGAAAAGTGAAAACCAGAAACACAGTCAGCTATTTATCTGAAATGAATTTCTGCCTTCCACATGGGAATAAATATTATTTTCATACGTAATGGAACTTCAGAATTCCTTCAAGATTCCTTTTTTTAGTTGAGGGCTAATTTTAATTAACCTCAAGTTTTTCAAGACTCTCAGGAATTTCCTCCTGATAGCTGGCATCTAGATACTGAAAGGAACGATGCCATTTACAAATCCTTTGGGCAGGGACTTTGTTAATTTCTACTGCATTGATGTCAACTGTGTACAAAGCAACACTTGCAGGCTAAGGGGGTCAATAACTGACCTTAGGTTAATGATAAATATATATTTTGCTAGGAGGTCATAAAGCATCCCAGGGTAGCTACCAGACATATAAGGTGTTTGATCATCTGGTCTTAGCTTCTCTCAAAGCACTGAATGGTGTCATCTTTTCACCACAAACAATGTTTTCCAAAAACCTGTTTTGTAAATTGTGATTAAGAGGAAAATCAAAAGGATCCACAGATAAAAACACAGCTTAGAAGACTGTGACATCAACTGACAAAATCCAAGATGCTGAAAATATGACGTAGGTCACAGACTGTGTTTTTCTTTGCAGTTGCACAAGAAGGCGGCAAAGTTCTACTCCTACCATTGAATTTCCTGTTTTTTGTCATTTTTATCATGATGTTAACATTGATAAGCACTCAGCAGTGCCAAAGGGGTGTGTGAAATTTATCACATAAATACAGTATTGCTATGCATATAATTAATATAATAACAGAAAACATGCACAAGCTACTGCTGTACTTGGCTTGTTTGTCTTTCATTGGTTGAGCTAGAAGCTGTACTTAGTTTCAAGTGTTAACATGAAGTGGGGATGAGGGAAATGTTCTAATTCTTGTAACCGTTGCCCTTCTGAAGAGTGACAAGGTGGAATTTTCTAGGATACTTGAAATTTCAGTCCACTAGTATGATTATAGCATGTTGCAATGCAAAGTGGAATTTCTTAGTTAAGAATGTATCTCAGGTTCCTAAGCCCCCGGCCAGGGAAAGCTGAGTGCACTGTGAAGGTGAAAATGTTCGGTCTCCAAAGCAAGAGAACCATCCACATCAATTTGCAGCAGGCTAAGTGGCATCAGCTATGGGAGGCAAGCTTACAAAGTCTATCTTAGAGAACTGTACTGCAGAAGTTACACAGCACAGAATGAAGGAATCTGCATAAACAAATTAGAGACTTATAGATAAAACACTGCAACACCACTGAGTCTATAGAAGCATAGTGCCGCAGGGAGGAAGATGCTGTAGGAGAAGTAATGTCTCCAGCACAGCATTAAATAGTGTTGACTGTATTAAGGAAGGAACTTGATTGGTTTATATTCTGCAGCAACTGGGATTTACATCAGACTATACATTAGGGAAATCTGTGAAGTAAGCTTTTCTTGTGGTATTGCGAAACTTTGAGATTTTACATTTGCAAGTACGTGTACAAATATATATGTCTGTAGTCTATGTGAATCTGTATCCCACTCCTCCCCCTGAGATTCAGTGGGGAGTGAGCACCAAGTTAAAAAAAAAAAAAAAAGCTCTCAGTCAAAGCAGCCAAAATTCTCCCGGTACCAGCACTGCAATGGCACTGATTAGACACACAGATTCAGTGCAAAGTCAAAAAGAGGCCCAGGCTGCCTCTTAAGTTTTATGGCTTCTGATGATTCTCTAAAAGCACATAGACTATGAGTTTCATTATTATAGTGGCATCTGAAAGCAGCCAAGTTTTCTGATTTCAGGTTTCACTTCACTCTTCTGAGACAAGCAATGCAAAAAATTGAGTTAAAATCAGCTGTCAGGAGATAATTAGGTAACATTTATGGAAGAGTGCTTGAAATTGTGATAATACTAACACCTGTTTGTATTAATCTCATGTTATTTTCTTTCAAAATAAGGTTAATTGTAGAGACAAAATCTGAAAGCAGAAATTGCAACCTGAAACTTCAATGTATTAAGATGTCAGTTTTAAGTTCCTTTAAAAAGACGTACAGATGTGAAATCTCTATGGAATCACAGAAGCAAATACATGACAGATGTTGTTAATGTTATTACCTATACACAGACCCAGATCCAGAGACGCCTGCATGTGTGAGAACCTAGTATCTGGATAGTGACCAAGAACCAAGCTTTATTGCCAACCTTCTAGACAATTCTGAATGTCCAGGAAGATTTTCTTCCAGCTTCAAGGAGTTTTAAACTCCAGCTCCAAACTTAAGTGCTTCTTGCTTTCCTAAAATTTTATAATATTTGTTGTATAACAGTTTCAGCAACTGCATACCAATAACAAAGAAAAATTTTTTTTTTGTTATAATGGGAGCAAACAGTAACTGAGATCCTTAAAAATGCTGTATAATTTTTGATGTACCATGGAATGATACCTGCTGTTCTCATCACAAATATCTGCTGCTGTGGCAAAAAAAAAGCTATATTGACATAAGTTAATGTATTGTGTATATCCAAACACACAGACCAGGACAGCTTTTACTCACAAGACAGTTTTCAGCCAATATATCCATTTATATTTCCAGCTTTAGAACTGAAATGGCATAAACATATTTGAAAAGTAAACTTATTGTTGCAGGAAGAAAACACAGTGGCATAAACTGTCAGCAAGAAAGCTTGATTAGTGTCCTCTGTCCTCACTAGTATCCCCAGTTGCTTCTTTACTAAAAAGGCTCTCTAAGATGCTCAACACCTGGAGGTCTACTGGATTCATAACTTCAGGTTCCCACACTTGAATTTTTTTGTTTAAAAGTTCAAGTTTTCAGGCTATAGATTTCAAGCACTTTTATTTAACTGGAAGTTAGACATCAAATGTCATTACCTACTTATGAACAGTTTCAATAAAGCATTAAATATATAGCCACTTGAAAATACTATTTTTCTTCTCCTCAGTGAATGTCAAGCCCAGTGCACACTATTGGATGCCAAATGTTGTGGTGTTCCCTTTTCAACAAGTTGCTCTCCTCACTTCCCTCTGACCCAATAGCTCCGTGAGGAAGAGGAAATAAGAGGTTCAATGGAAGCTACGTTACAAATATTTTCAAGGAACAATTTGGGATTTATTTTTTTCTTTGAGACACATGCCATCCTTTATAAAGAAAAAACTACAGAGAAAAAAATAAAACAATTGTGGTCCCATAAACCTTGCACTCTAAAACATGAGGAAATAGGTGGGTGACCTATACAGTGGCTGAAGGACACCCTGGAAATGAGTTGCGAAGCGAAAGGCAATAATAGGAATGTCAAAAATTTGTGTTGACACTGACTTTGGAAGCACAAAAAAAACCTGAGGCAAGAATCAAATCTAGAGAAGGTGGTATTATGGCAAACAAACACTTGTTCCTTATGATGTGTGCCAGAGCTGGAGCATAACATTAGTCGCACCCAACACCCTTCTTCCACTTTCACTATGCAAACTGTTATTCTATAGTGGGATGAAAACCTGGAGACTCTAAGCAAGTAGGGCTATGACTGCTGCCGTTCTAATTTTCTGTTAATTACTGTATGAGTTTTAGAAGGCACTTATTGTAAAACTGTACTTCAGTTTTGACTAAAAACTTTTAACCTATTTCATCACCTAATTAAGTTTTGTTAATGGAGCAAAAATGGTGTAGAAGTCAGGGAACAATTCAACCCCCCAGGCAGTACTGACATGATGGTTTGGCATGGTTTTACATCTGTTATGTGTACTTCAAATAAACATCAGAGTTTCTTACTTCTCATTTTACCTTTTCCTTTTCTGAAGTTTGACATGAATATGTCTAACTGCTATGTTATGAAATACTTCTTAGGTCCAGCAACACATGAAAAGCTTTGATCAAATGCCTCTCTGTTCATACAAAGACCTCTCCTTTTTGTTCCATGTTTTGAGGAAATTGAAAGGCTGCTATGATAGTAGAACAGTATGTTCCAACATGGAAGAGTCGCTTTATATAACAATTTTGGGTTGTGGAGCACAGCATTATGATTTCCCTCTGGAGAATTTCCCTCTGGTGATATGGAACTAGAGTCATAAGCTTTGTGATTCACCAACTATACTCAGAATCTTGTACAAAAATATCTTAATTAGGAGGGCTGCCTGACAGATATACTAGACAATAGTATTGCCACTACATCTAGCCAGGAATTTTGTGACAAAATGGCTTTTCATCATAGAAATACAATTCATCAAACCTAAAACTTTCAGTGGAAACTTTCTCTTACATCCTGCCTTTTTGGAGAAAGATTTTGTATGCTCACGGTAGGAATAATGACAAAAGTCAGGATGCTAGTCAAAGATGCTACGACAGGAGAGCTCATCCAAAACACCTGGCCTGGTTCAGGCTGGAGACTCAGCTCTTGACCTCCCAAATGTCGCTCACATCTCCTGACTTTTCTCTGGAGGGATCTCTTTCTCCTTCAGGGGAGCTGTTCTGTTTTGTGCCAGTCAGAATACTGTGAATCATGGACACGAGCCTTGGTCTTCCATGCTCCTGGTGACTTCTCCAAAGCTGTAATATACAGCGGTTTCCCCCTGTGATGGCACAGTGGGTGCTGAGCTGCTTGAAAAGGAGGAACTCCAGCGAGGAGGCTGAGCAACGAGGGCTCCAGCATTTGTCTGCACTCAGGAAGAACAGCAGAGTAAGGAGCTCCCATGCCCAAGTGAACCCATTGACTTCCTTCCCATCTTCTTTCCTCCTCCTGCTGAAGAGATTGAGGTGGGAATTTCCTGCCCCCTGCTAGCCTTCATCATGTGCTTCTGTTTTTCAGTATCTGGTTAACATGCAGCTCTTTGCCCTCAGGCTCTACCACAAGATATATTCTCTGAGAAGCTTGGACATATTGTGTTGCCACACCTGCGAGGAAATTATTCAGGTGAAAAACAACCTGTTGCTGCCTGTGCCAGAAAGGAAATATTTCTTTCTGAAAGCTGCTTTATTCTCTTGGGTGTGGATGCCTTGAGAGGAAGAAACACACATGTGAGTGCTCCTAGGACAGCTGAGTTCTGTTGCCAATATCAACTTTGGGAAGCTCGAGCAACGTAGTTCTAGATTAGATGCATTTTACTTTAAGCATTGTCTGCACTTTTTCCTGCAGATCTCTTTTTATCACTAAACCTTTCTTTTTTGTGTCTTCTGTTAGCTCCTGAAAAAGCTAGTTTCTCTCTTAATGTACTGATCTCACTTCTCTCTTTGGAAAATCTTTTCCCCTTTGTCCAGATTGCTGCTGCTTCTTTCTGTTCTCTAAGGGTCTCATGAAAACAGCAAAAAAAAAGGTGTTAAAAAGTCTTCTCAAATGCAGTTGAATTTTATGGGTTGTGTCAAGTCTAATATGTACTTAAATTAATGTTGCTGCCCTTGCAGTCTCAGATGTCCTTCGGTCTGGCTGGAGAAATGAACTGTTACACAAAATTTCTCAATCACAACAATTTGGGGGGAAGCAGAAACTGATACTGAACTTTGTCTTTCTTGAAGGTCAAATAGATTTGACTACATCCATGTCTATCTAGGCATTGCATTACGAGCAAGACCTTTTTGCCACTTGTTTTATAATTTTTCCCTGAGTTTGGACCATGTAACCCAATGACAGGCAAAACACGTAGTTAGAGGATAGTTCATACACACAGGCAGCAACATACACAGTTTGTCCAGTGCATACAAGTAGCAAAACCTGTATTTAATAAAAAATAATGTGTTACAAAAACTAGTACAATTTAGTCTCCCTGCAAGTGCTTCCTATAATTTGAGTCCAGTTATTGATCATAAGAAGTTTTCTAAGTAAGAAATTTTATAACATGCTATGGGAAGGAAAGCATGGTACTAAAAATAGGCAGTCAGAATTATTATTAGTCTGTTCCCACAAAATCATAACATCATCTTAAAAAGAATATATTTTGATCTTTTTAATATTTCCTTCTTTTTTTTGTATATTAGGATTATTGCTTAAAGCATTTTGTATCACAGTAAGGACAGGACAAGGAATTTTTTAAAAAAGGAAAAAGAAACCAGATTTTCACATAATGCCTTCAGTTCAGGAGCTGAGAACTAGGAAAATCACCACATAGCACAAAGCTCTCAATAAAAATTGCAAGAGTTGACAACACAGCCTCCAAATTATACATTTTTTCACTGCAGGTTCCTGAGTTCAAGTCCAGCATACAGAATAGTCCCTCTTGAATGCAGAAGTTCTATCCTAACTAGGAAATTAAAACTATTTATTGTCACTTCCATTTGCACTGCAGCAAAATATGACACTTTAATTCATTGTAAGGATTGCACAAAACAGTCTCACAATGTCTGTATTTGGTCTACAACAGTAACTTTTGCTTAAGATAAACAATTGCTGTTTGGAACAAGCTCAGCTGCTCCACAGACTTTTCACAGTCTAGCTGTCAGAAGAAGATTCATGGAGAGGCCATTAAAATTTGATATTTCAAAAGTGAACTCTATTGTATGCTTAGCAGGTATTTTTAGCTTCCAAAACTATTTTTATTGTTTCTCAGAGACTAAATAATATATACTCAATGGGAGGAATTCTTCTTTTGCTTACCAGAGTGGATCCAAAATAGCTCCATTCTCTTGAACTGTAATCACTTCAGCATAAGGGAAAGCAGGATTAGGTTCCTGTGTGTCTTTCAGTTTGTTGTGTTTCTGTATGTGTACTACTGTATTTCACAATTTTCTTAGTGGTAGTTAATAAAGTGTATGTTTTTTTTCCAGTTCAGGCAATTTTATTTCTCTTTCTCCTGCAGGTATTTCATAGAATACTCTCTAAGCACATATTTACCAGCCTCTGTAATATTTTTAGATACTGTATAGAGGTATTTTATTGTGTTCCTAATGTTAGTTGATAAAATAAGTCTTTCTCATTTATTGCAATACTGTATCTCTTTTTATATATATATATAAAGGAGGTATTTCACACTTCCATGGTTGGGAGTATTCTTCCATTTGTCTGCAATATTTCATTACAGTGTATTTGAGAGTTCCAAAATTGATTTTTCAGCCTATAATGTGTTCTGTACAGAGTTTTCTTAGTCTTAATATTGATTTCACTGTATCTTTGTGTCTAAATTTTTGTACTTCCCAATTTTCTTTAATATTAGCTTTGGGTATAAAAGGAAGTGTTAAGTCTTGCTCTTTGATGCTACTTGGACTTTCTCAGTCTCCTCTCCTAGTAATGCTAACTTTAGTCTTAAATTGACTTAAAAGTCAGGAGTCCCTCTGGCTGTCAAAAAAACCACAATCAACATTAAAAAATCTCTACTCATCAGCTTCTCTGTGGTAAATCTAGAAGCTGGCATTTCCCCCCCACCACTCACCCTCCTGCATTCCTGTTTTCATCTCCCTTATTCCTTGCTTCCTAGTTTTCTTTTGCTTACTTATTCACTACATCCTTCATTGTCCTTCCATTCCTTTTCCACATGTTGACCTTCTCTTCTTTTCCCATGGCACCTTACCCAATTACACTGTTCCCTGCTTCTTCTCTTCTATCCTGCTTTTCTGCTCTATTTCCCCATTTTCTAACACAGTTACGTTTAAGGAGTGCAGAAACAAAAGTTAATCTTTTTTACTAAGGGCAATTTAATATTCACCTGCAAAGACTTCAGAGAGGTAGTGACCATATTTGTAGAAAGTATTCTAGCTACAGCTGTATCCAGAGTAGTGGGGGAAAATGGGATTTTGGTAAAGGGGAAAACCTTACAGATTGCTTTGAAAGGTAAGTTTTCAAAGTAAGGAAACAAGGACAGTTATCACATTTGCAGTAATCCCGTGAGCATCGGGAACTCAGCGCATAATCTCCTCTTCTGCAAAACGTCCTTTCTCTCCTACTCAGTTTCTGCAGACGGTAAGGTAGAATGGGGAAAAGGAATGTCTTGTGAGGAGGGAAAAGCACATATGTACCACATAGGGAGACACAAGCTGCAGTTTTTGTTAGGAGAAGATATTTCTATGGTGGTTTATTCTATTTTTTTCAATGAAGCTAATCTGACATTATGCTACAGCAAATGTCATAAATACTGAATTATTTTTTACATAAGGAAAATGTTATAAAACACTAGAAACAGCCTCTATTTTTAGAATGTTGCTTTCAATAACAGTATTTACCTTTTTCCTCTCTGTTGTGACTTGGTATAGTGAATGTAGAGGGAAGGACATGACAAAGCAAGCTAGAAAATTAGAGGTATTTGGAATTGCGAATGGGAGGTATGGGACTACCATGCAATGGGCCTAGAATTATCCAAATTATTTTGCCTAATACATATATGTGTATATATATATATATATACTGGGCCTTAACATATTAGAGAATGTTCAGTTTACTTCTCACAGAAATCTGTGCACACATTGCCATGTACTTCTTATGGTCATTCACAGCCATTTATATAGGTATTTCTGTATTTCCTTTTGGAGTTCACAATGAGTCTGAAACAAGGACTAGATGCAAGCGATGGGTGGACTGAACAACTACACGATTTTTTCCATTGTGTTATTTAAATCCATTACACTAGACTTACTACAAGGTTTCAGTCCCTAAATTTGATGGTATGTAAACTCCACATTTATAAGGTTTAGGTCATACAGTACAGAACTAAATTTTAATTGATCAATGTAAGCTTTAAATACACCCACAGGGAATATTAATTAATTTAGCATATATATTTGAACCTCAGTTTTGCAAAGACCAAAACATCTGCTTAATTTGTTCTAGGTCACTGCATGGTGTTCAGAGAAATTGCCTGCAGCCTATGCATGTATTTTTGCTAGATCAGGGTCTCCATTATTATTCTGCAGCAATTGCTTTAAAGTAGTTTTTCTGGTTTTCAGAAGTACCTGAGAAACTGCTTTGTATATGGGACAGGTAGAAAAGGAAACTTAAAATTGTTTGACCACGGTTGTTAACACATTTTAACAAATATGTAGTTGGAGGTGACAAAGAAAGATTATTTGCTCAGCTCTGATTATGATTAGAATAAAAGATTTTAACTATAACTTAACAAATAGTAGAAAAGAAACTTTCGCATGCACTGAAGTTATGAAACGACACAGAGCAGTGTCACCATAATTGACACTATACCAGTGGAGAATAAAACTTACACGGAGTATGTTTGGCTAGGTGAAACAGGTATCAACAAACCTGTCTTGACTGGCAATGGCAAAAAAGATTTAAGTGAGTCAATCCAATTATTAATTATGATGGAGAATTTTAGTCTGAAGTTACCTTGTGATGATGCCATACAGAAGAAAGGTATCAGTGTGACAAGTTATTTGATCCTCTCTGATATAGTATTCTTGCATCAGAAGATCCCATTTTATACCAGGAAATTAAAATATGGGGGACCATTATTAGCAGCTTAATTGAGTGAAAAGAGCTTAAAGTACTGCAGGTTTTTTTTGACAAAATTCCAGTGAGGCTTTTAAAAAGAACTTTTCAAATCTGCATACAAAACCCTTTGAACATAGAGAGAGGGAAGACTTAAATGTAAGATTTACTCAGCCAATTTGGTTCTGAAGGTTTTCATGGACCACACGGATGCAATGAACTAAACACAGAAGTCTACAGAAGTTTTTTCTGATTTTGGCCTGTATATATACATATGTATGTGTGTACATACTCAACAACACAACTGAAATCCAGGAAAGAGAGACAGACAGTTCTCTGGAAAAGGGTGTGGCTTTCTTCTGTTAAGTGTTATTTGTGGAAATCTAATAACTAATCTTTTACAGAAAAGCTGGGTCTTAGGGAGACATAATTTTCATTTACTTATTCTGCCTCATAATGGGGAACATTAATCATAACTGTATTGTAATTAACTGAAGTCATTGAAGGTTATTTTTACCTAATCATTTGACTGAAAAGGGGAGACTCTGAGGGATTTGAGGACATTTTGCTGTAACGAGAATGCTTTCCTTAGGTCAAACATTTGCGCGTTTCCTTGTTCCTCCCCGTGGTATGTTACTTTGTTTTACACTCAGAAGACAAGAGGGACAGAATTCCTAAAGCAGAGTTGTTGTTCAACAGTGTAGTATTTTAAACGGCATCTTTATTGTATCTGAAGGCATACAGCTACCTTAAAGTGAACTGTGGAGCACTGGAGTGGAGTGAGCCCATAACCTGGGATGGAACCTGTAGGTGCCTTCTGGGAAGTGCTGTGGGATCATTAATGGCTGTAAATGGGAGGACTTGGTTTTGCAGCTCCTCCAGCACAAAGGGTACCACTGTCCTTGTTGAAGGCAGCTGGAGAACCTGGCTCGTTACTCACCACGGCACTAACAGGACTCATTTGTGTGTGCTGCAGGAGCGCTCCTATTCGGGTGCTGACCAGGTGTGATGCTGTGACGAGGCCACAGCCCAGACTGATGCTGCCTGGCTCTATAAACTGCAGAGAAGTGCAAGGGCCTTTCAGATTTGCTCATCCTCACCCTTCATCGAGGTGCCATCATTTCTTGCTGGAGTAGTTAAGTCCTTTTTGTTCTAATTCAAGAGTTTAAAAAATCCACACAAAACAACTAATAAAAATTTATATCAGTGATTTGTGTCATTCTATAAACTAAGGAAAATGGAGAAGTGAAAACAAGGCTTTATAGGCAGATACCTTAGGAACGTGCCAAATTCAGAACAAAATGTTTTTTAAGAACAAAGTGTTTTTCAGAGCTGTGAAATTTCTACTATAGAAAAACTCTAGGAAGAAGCTAGGTTTGCATACGAGCATAGCATGGTGTATTCAAATTTATGAAGAAAGGAACCTTGGTTTGGAACACAATTTTTTTCCTGTCAATTTAATTCTTTTTCCAGTTTAACAAAAAAAAGCTGAATTGTAATAATGTGTTTGAATGAGATACGCTTTGTGTAAACAAAAACTATAGAGAAGGTGGCACAGGAGTGCTGTGCTTTAGCACACTGAAATCTGACTATCAGACTTTGACTCCCTTTCGCACCTATGTCAGCATTATCTTTGTTTTGATTTTTGTTTTAGTTTGCATCCTACTGTAAGTCTAGATGAAACTTGACAAATATGGGAGAAGGAAATATCAACATTACGTACAGCTCACACTTTTCATTGGGAAATGATTATGTGCGACTGATATAAGACAGGGAGGAGGTTTGAAAGTCAAAGTGGAGACAAATGCTATAGAAACTGTGCATTCGTAGTGTATGATAAAGAAGGAAAGGCAACACATTTAACAAAACACTGAGAGCACAACTGTTTCAAGCAGTTGGAGAGAATGACTTTTAAATTGAAAAAGGAAATTATATCTAAAGCAAAATAAATGATAAAGCCACTATTCTCTTACAAAAGGCATGACATGATCTCATAAATGAGAGATGAAAGCACCTGGAACCTGATAAAGACTGTATAGAACGTAGGACATAGAAAAACATGCAAAATCTGAGATGGAGGTTTTATCTTACAGAAGCCTATTAGACTGACAAGACAGAAGCTGCGAAATACACAGTTCTAGTACAGGCAAGGTTTATGGGGAGGAATAACATATATTATCCCTGTTTGATATAGGGAAAAAAAAGAAATAACCTCTCTCAATCACATAAGTACTTCATCAGGACTAAAACAGAAGCTTAAACCAGTAGCTTGTGGTAATAAATTGGCGGCTTGTGTTAAAAATGTTGAGCCCCAAAAAGGCTCAGGTTTGCTTTAAACGTGACTGAAATCTAGCTAAATCTCGGCATGGATGTCACAAAGCAGGTACCTCTGTTTTTATAAATAAAATGGAAGCTACAAAATACATCTCATTATAAACTTCCAGACCTTTTTTTTCTTTACGCTTTCTGGTTTGTCTTTGGATTTTATTTTTTTTTGAGTAATTTTCTGTATTTTAAGAAAGGGAAAAAGCTTTAGTCTTCATGGCCAAAAAAAGATGTTATTTTCTTATAAAATAATAAAGTTGTGAGACCTTTTTTAAATGGCTTAAGTTACTTTTGTGGTCATTCCTGTAAATATTCCAAAGTGGTGGATAATCTTAATGCATCTACTTTGACTACAGTCGTCTGGCAGATGATTTTATGGTGCTCTTGCTCCGCTGAGGTTATTGGGCTTTCATATTTCTGCTCAGATTCTGTAGAGAATTAGAAAAATGTTACATATATTGTTTCATAGCTGTACTCACAATGTGCAACACAGAACATCACTTACAATTTAAGGGTCTGTAAAACAGAGAGCTTATTTAACTCCTTTGCTTCAGTGGGTTCTGAACTGGCAGCACCCTGTGATATTGCATTTTATGATTCTTCAGACTAAAATGTGACAAACCTCAATGTGTGCCCTGAGACATTAGAACTTCTTTTTCATGAGGATACTGGGTTTCAGGCAGCAATGTCCAGTTGGTATCTCAGTACCTAATTACAAGACCATGTAAAATACTGTAAGTAACTGTAGAGCAAAATCCATTTCTAGAACTGCAAATCTTTTTTTTTTTTCTTTTTCCAAACAAACAATTAAAAACCCCTCAATACAGTTGAATTAAAAACCTGATTTTTTTCCAGAATCACTGTGCAATATGTTGCCAAAAATGCCAGGAAGTCAGCCTAATTTTCAAACACGGGCACTTTAATAAGATACCCAAATTACACATTTGGGTACTTACATGGACACTTAGATGTGTAAATGTCCACTCTGTGGATCTAAGTGCTGATTTGAGCATTCAGATCTGAGATTTAGACATCTCATTAAAACATCCATATTTTATATTGGACCCATAGTGTGCATGTGTATTATTAATGTTTAAATAGAGCAAGAGCATATGAGCCAACTATGCATTTTATATCATACTGAGTAGTCAAATGTATTTCTACTGCATACACATTGGATACAATAAAACAACACTGAGGTTCTCAGTAAATCTACAGACAATACCTTGAACATAACTTAGACAGAGACTATGAAATATTTGCACTATAAAATAAAAATTTTCAGAATATGCTTTTACTTCTAAATACATGCACTATAATAATGTTAGGAATATAAATATAAAAATAAATACGGAACCTTATTTTTGCTGTGCATAGTCCTACTAGAATCTGGAGAAAGGTCACTTACTGTAATAAAGATGTTGGTGGTTTAAGATGTTTCCCTAGGCAGCAGTTGCCCAGTGTATTCGATATTAAGCATTCCAGACATACCAGACACATAGGCTCATTCAGGCAGGAATTCATGTCTCTACCAAGCTTTTTCATGCCTTCCCCTCTTGCTCATTGAACAATCTTCTTTTATGTTTCTGTGGGGTTTTCCAAGCGTTATTTCGTGTACTCTACCTTAAACATAATCTTCTGTGTTAGAAGCACTTCAGGCATAAAAAAACCATGATTAGGCAGGAAAAGAATTGCAATCAACTCAGCCTCCCGTGGAACTCCTCTGAGAGCATTGTGAAAAATCTTTGTCTTTGGCTTTTACTTCCCATGTGCAGAAGTGTTTGATGTTAAGCTTGGAGGGGTAGTGAAAGTACCAAAATCCTGTGACAGACTTCAGAGCAGTCTTCTTTTATAAATATTTGTCAAACAAAACTATCCCTGTTTGCAGAAGGACCAGTCTCGATGAAGCAGGAACTGTAAAGCTCCAGCACAGACATCCAGGACCTGTATTTCTAAGAAAGCCCTAAAGCATGCAGACCCTTGAGCCAGGTGGCTCAGGGTCCCTTTGCATGGCAGCCCTGCCTGGGGATGGAGAAATTGGTGGCACATACTCAGCTACTGGGTCCCAAGAGTGAAGCTGAGAAGAATCACATCAGCTTTCCTTAGAGAAGGAAATCCCATCCTCCCCATGGCTTTCTTTCTATCTGGAATAGGAAATAGGAAGATAGAGCTGTATGAGGCTCTTCCTGAGGATATTGGTTGCAGGTACAATCTCCATGATGAATGGTTTCCTGGGCTCTGTTTTTTATAGAGTTGGAGCAAGATCTAAAACATGCATCAGGTGTGAAAAAGCAGGTAGCAGCTTATGAAAATGGGCTTAGAGAATGAAAAGATAAGGAAGTTGTAGGAAAACATACGGGTTTTGGTATTAGTTTGGCAAAAGGAAAAATGGCAGTCTGAACCAGGCTGGAAGCAAGCATACAAGACAAGTAAACCAACTACTTTCCTCTACAAAAAAAGATCTTACATTAGACAAACTCAGCTTAAATTACAACAAAGTGAAATAATTTAAACATATTCAAGTTACAATTATCTTAAACAATCATACAAGTATAAATTAAGACTCCAGTATTTGAATTAATGAACTCTAACTACGGTGATTTTTAGGCCATTCAGTTTATGGTAACTGGGAATAAACAACCTTTTTTAGTATTTTCAAATACACAAGAGGTTCCCTAAAATACACTACAACTAATTTCAGGCAATATATATATATATATATTTTTTTTTAA
>NW_010110870.1:0-1482 GCF_000699245.1 Pterocles gutturalis
GCTGGATTGGGGTGCTTGGGGACATGGGTGACCCCAAAGGGGTGCATTGGGGGTGCAAGGGACATGGGACACCCCAAGGGGGCACATTGGGGTGCACAAGGACATGGGTGACCCCAAAGTGCTGCATTGGGGTGCTCAGGGATGTAGGTGACCCCAAGATGCTGAATGCGGATGCTTGGGGACATGGGTGACCCCAAGGGGGGACAGTCCCTGCCTGGGCTGGGGACACCCCAGGGAGCTGGATTGGGGTGCTTGGGGACATGGGTCACCCCAAGGTGCTGGATTGGGGTATGCAGGGACATGGGTGACCCCAAGAGGCCGCATTGGGGTGTGCAGGGACTTGGGTGACCCCGAGGTGCTGCACTGGGGTGCTCAGGGCTGTGGGTCACCCCAAGATGTTCTATTGGGGTGTGGGGGGACATGGGTGACGCCAACGGGCTGTATTGGGGTGCAGGGGGACATGGGTCACCCCAAGATGGTGTGTTGGGGTGCTCAGGGATGTGGATGACCCCAACGGGCTTTACTGGGGTGCAGGGGACATGGGTGACCCCGAGGTGCTACATTGGGGTGCACAAGGACATGGGTCACCCCAAGGTGCCACACGGGGGTACACAGGGACATGGGTGACCCCAACAGGCTGTATTGGGGTGCCTGGGGGTATGTGTGACCCCAATGGGATGTATTGGGGTGTCGGGGCACATGGTGACCTCGAGGGGGTACATTGGGGTGCACAAGGACATGGGTGACCCCAAGGTGCTGTATTGGGGTGCTTGGGGACATGTGTGACCCCAACGTGGTGTATGGGGCTGCAGGGGACGTGGGTGACCCCGAGGGGGTACATTGGGGTAGGGGGAATTATGGGTCACCCCAAGATGCTTTATTGGGGTGCTCAGGGATGTGGGTGACCCCAAGATGCCACACTGGGGTGCAGGGGACATGGGTGACCCCAAGGGGCTGTATTGGGGTGCAGGGGACGTGGGTGACTTCAAGGGGGTACACTGGGGCACGGGGGGTTATGGGTCACCCCAAGAAGGTGTATTGGGGTGCTTGGGGACATGTGTGACCCCAAGGTGGTGTATGGGGGTGCGGGGGGACGTGGGTGACCCCAAGGTGCCATGGGGGTGGCTCAGGCTGTGTCACACCGGGTGGGGGCTGCCCCTGCCCTGCCCTGCCCCGCCCTGTATGCTGATTGGCTGGGAACTGCCTGTAGGGGCAGGTGCTCTGGGTACTGATTGGTCAGCGGCTCTACAGGTCACGTGGCTCTGGATGCTGATTGGTCAGGAGTTCCACAGGTTGTTCTGCTCTGGTTGCTGATTGGTTAGCAGCTCCATAGCTTGTTCTGATTGGTCAGTGGCTCCACAGGTTATGCAACTCTGCTTTCTGATTGGGTAGTGTCTCCACAGGTTGTTCTGCTCTGGTTGCTGATTGGTTAGCAGCTCCATAGCTTGTCCTGATTGGTCAGCAGCTCCCCAGCTTTTTCTG
>NW_010110870.1:1533-1836 GCF_000699245.1 Pterocles gutturalis
ACTCTGCCTCCTGATTGGCTGATACCTTGGGGGCAGTGGTCCTCGTGGGATCTGATTGGCCAGTTCTCCATCCCGCTCCTCCCCTTGCAGAAGGATCTCTCCTACCTCCAGCAGTGGCTGGAAGCCTTCGTCATGAACTTCGAGAAGATCATCACCCTGCCCTCGCTGGAGCCCAGGCGGTGAGGACCCCCCCCAGCACCCATGGGGGACACCCCACCTCTAAATTTGGGGGGTTTTGGTGGCAAGAGCTCATCCGCTCACTGTGGTTTGGATCCATCCAGTGGGATGCTCAATGGGGGGGTT
>NW_010110871.1:0-35724 GCF_000699245.1 Pterocles gutturalis
CTACCTGTTGCGGTTTACTCGCGGAATGCGAAGGTACTGAGAGCAGGACCCCGGAGCTGGGTTGAAATCTGGGAGTTGTTTAAAGTGATCGTAAACGGTCACCAAAAAAAAAAAAAAAAAAAAAAGCCATACACAAAACCTACCAAGACTCCACAGCAAAACCCTTCCCCGAAGAAGTAGGTGTATCTAAACCGCCTTTGGAACAAGTTAGCTACAAGAACAAAAGTCTCCCGTCCTCGCTCGAAATCCCGGCTGAAATCTCCCAGCTGTTTATGTTGTTTCCATCTGGCACCACATTCCTCCTGACCCTGACAACTTACACGTGGCTTTCGCTCAGCACAGGGGAATAGTCCCATGCACAGACACTATTGGCACGCTTACAGGTAGCCAAAGTCCTGATGCTTACGCTGTTACCACAGTCGTGATTTCTATAATGAGCCACTTCCACTCCTCAAATCAGGCTGTTCTCTGAGGACTCCGTTTTTGAGGATTTCACTTCCAAATAAGTTGTTGGTTTTGTGACTCTAGAGAAAACCTAGAAAACATAAATCTTTCAACAGCACCGGACAGATGAAAAGAACACCCCTTCAGGTAGCATATAAGAAAGCTAATCTGATTTTTGAGGTTCCGTTCCTGATTTTTTATAGGATTGAATTGTGAATCCTGAAAGACTTACAAACCTGCTGTTCCCAAATCTCCTTCCAGGCTTCACCAAGATTCCTCCTGAAGATCAAAATCAGATCTAGACCAAACATAAAGCCTCTTCCCGGACTGAGCCACAGTTATCCAAACAAAGCAACAGGTCCTTTATGATACAAATTTTCTGTGATTCCAGGCCCTCTTCAAGAAACCCACAGAGGAAAAGTATAAACTAATGAAAGACCAGCTGCTTGCTGAAATTTCCACTCAGTTCCAAGAAATGAGACTTGGCAGGTCCTTGCTTTTTATAACACTCCGTGACTCATTTGCAGAGGCAGGTGAAGTCAGAGCCATCACTGCCAGAGTTGTGCCCCTGACAGCTTCTCCAGGAATTTTCCCAAACAGTTTTTAAAAAGATACGTGCCCCTGACAGCTTCTCCAGGAAGGACATGAATTTTCCCAAACAGTTTTTAAAAAGATATTGCTCAGCTACTGTTTGCAGTGGTTCAGTTGCTGAATCTCTTCTAAAGTGATGCTACTCCATGCTTGACCTGGTGTTCTCCTGGGCTGGTTCAGAGCTGAAGGTAGGAGGCAGCATGCAGTCATGAGGCTCACTGTGGCTCCCATGAACCAGACAGGAGAGAGTAACCCAAGCTTGCAGATCAGGCAAGGAGAGGTGGGGCCTCACTCCACCATTGCTTAGAGGAGTTCACCTTAACCTTGCTTAGGAAAAAAAAAAAAAAAAAAAAAAAAAGGAAAGAAAAGCAGTTCAGGCAACTTTTCCTTCTTCCTGGCTCTGAGCTGGCAAAGCCCCTTGTCACGCTACATCTTCTTCTAATGGTTCTGTCTCTGCTACTTTTTCTGGTCTGGAGGGTCCTCCATGAAACAGGAAAGTGCAAAAAAAATCTTGTGAAATAATGGGGAGGAGGAAGTGTCAAGTCCATTTTTATGTATGCAAACAAGCAATGAAATGCGCAGATACCGTACACTTATCTTGTTAACAGGAAGTTTGTTTCCAACAAGCCTTCAAACCTTAAAGAATCAGATTATGGAGAGGTCACCTACGTCATTCATGTGAATGAATGCTTACAGGAACACTGACATCTAAACTGACATTTCCAAACTATTTGTGCGAGTCACCATACACACACTCCCTAGGTAAACAATAATAGTAATTTATGTATAAAAGTGCTCACCGCATGGGAGGTGGAAAGGATTACAGTAGATGCTATTAATGTCGGGGACTGCTGCAGTCCTTGGCAGGCGTAACAGTGCCTCTCTTCCCCCTTCTTTCCTGGATAGCAGCCCAAGACCACCCCCTGCTCCAGTTCCCTTTAACAAAGGCCAGAAGACAAATGCAGAAGACCACTGTGGGCTGATATTTTTGTTTGTTTTTATTTGGGAAGAAAATACTCTTACGGAACAGAGATAATAACGAGGAACGCAGAAAGAAAGTGGGACATGAAGATAAGAAAAGGGAAACCAGAGGAATAAAAGGGAGAGAGAAAGATGTGGGGAACAATAAATTCTATTTCTGTGCTTTATCAACTTCAGGATGTGTACAGTAGGTACGGACATTTATAAAATTATTTTATATTTTTATGAAGCTAATATCACTGCAGATAGGAAAGCAGAATATAGTAACACAGGGGATGAAGAAGACATTTAATCCACGTTCTTTCTGTTTGGAGAAAAGACTAAATACGACAAAGAATCTCCTTCTGTTGTAGAATAGGCTAAAGATACTTTCTGTGCTGGGAACCTGCAGAATAACTTACACACACCGAACAACTTACACAACTGTCTGGCAGACTCAGCAGTCTGTTTGCTGACACTCCCCCTTCCTGCGTGGAATTTGGCCAAACACCGCGGCCCCAGCCAGTTGCAATCTCCTTTGCAGGTGTACGGGCAATGGAAGGCACGGTGCAGGGAACAAACCTGCGGATTCATGGGGAGCACCATTGTTCAGGCTGTATTCAGCATAGATGGGCAAGAGTTCAACTCGTACAGGACTGGCTGCAGCGAGCCTGGGGATTTAAGATTAACTGCTTGATACTGGAATTTCCACTCTCATTGAAAACAGACCCTACCGTATCCATAGTTTTGAGGAGAAAAATATACAAAGCAAGCCTGATTTTTCTCTTCATTTTAAGGCACGTGCAGCTACAGTGAGAAACAGCAGAATTGTGCCTGATTTAAGATAATTAAAATGTGAAGTTAATCCAGAGGAATCCACAGCAAATGAGAGAAACAAAAGAGAGTGGCTATCAGTCCATGCTCCTCCAGTCTTTATGCTATGAAAAAGAAAAAAGAAATCCCAAACACGGAAAGTATTTATTTTCTGCTTAGGTAAAATTATGGAAAACATTTTGCATAAAGGCTAAACATGGTCCTATCTAGAAAATAATGCAGGCCAGAGGATCTGAAGAATAAGCATAGAAATTCTTCTAGTCCCAAAGTCATTTGTAGTCTGATTGGGAGTTTCTTTGGGGTGTATCTGGTTTTATAATATTCTGCTTAAATATGTCATTCTTTGTGCTATAAAAATATGTCTTTGTTTAGACCATTTTCAGCAGAAACTAAGTGAACATAGTTGTTCTAAACTCAGATTTACTATTTGAGTAGTAAATCTACGAATAACATAATGGTCTCAAAACTGGTGAGGCAGATTTGGTCTAAACATATTGGGGTCATCCTATAAACTTCTAAATTAATTAGGAACTTAGGGTTTACTATCCAAAATTAGTTTTGGGCAAACCCTCTAATGTGTTTGGTTTTGTTCCTGCACCCCCCCTCCCCCCCCCTCAAAAAACAGAATATAAAATAAAGTTATCAAAAGACCTCCTTTCTCCCCATAGGCTTTGGAACATTAAGAAGCAGTTGGTCAATTCCTTTATTGGAGAGCTTGTGCTTAGTTAATTAGTAAGAAATTACAGAAGCTACTTGCATTTTGTTTAATAATCTTTTGAGGGAAGGTTGGTTCAGGCAAATTAAGTAAAACAGCCCAGAGAGCTACCCACGATGTAAACATGAAAATGAATGAGGAAGCCAGAGTGTTTGTAACCCTCTCCTTGCAGAAACCAAACTCCAGGCTCAGTTGTGAACCAAAGGGTCTGGACTGCTCCTGGCTGACTCATGCCCTTTATCCCAGGTACAGAGCCAAAGCAACACAAAGGATTCCCAGAAGCTTCATTTCAACCCAATAAATTATTCTTCTGAAGAGCTCGATGATATGGCAGAGCATATACCAGGTGAGAACAAGGTGTCTGTCAGAGTGCAGTCATGGTGCTGAACTCCACGGAGACTCCCAGTGACTACAATCGATAAGTGCCTCAGACAGCCATTGTGAATCACTTTGCCCAGGTTATATGAGAGACCATTCTGTACTGCAGAAAATTCTGGCATCTTAAAAAGAAGGAGCAATCATTTGCGTGATCCTTGTGGCGCCTTCATCTCCAAGTCTGAGAACATGGAGTTACACCCCCTGGATGTTCTGCTCTCTGTTTAACTTAATTTGGAGCTTCCATGAATAAATACTCATTTTCCCAGTTTGTTCCTTAGTCTATCTGCCAGAGGTTATCAGATTTTTTTTCCTTATGCCTAATTTCCTTGCAGGGGATTTTTTGAGTGAGCTGACTAGGCTAAGGCTAGCTGTCTGTCCTGAGCCCAAAACTCTTCAGTCTGAAGCTGCCACTATCTATGACTTATAAACTTGCCATCCAGCCATTCCAGTTACTAGTACATCAATTATAAGCCGTGTGAATTTATGGCTAGGATTAAAGTTGAATGCGTGATGATAAAAAGCCTTTCAGTAAGACAAGAGCTCTGTGATAATATGAATGATCTGGCAGTTCTCCCTGTACAATCCTATGTGGATCGCAATCAGCTAGTGAAGTAATGCAGAGGACCTTTCTCCCACTGGAGCCATGGGGAGCGTTGCCATTTATTTCAGAAGGAATAGAATCAGACCCAAATCCTTAATTTGTGCATTACTCAATCTCTGCACTGAGAGTTGGTTGGCTCACACTTGGATTTGGAAGTCAAGGACCCTGCCCTGGAAAAAACCTGAGGCGTAAGAAAAGCCATATGAGAACCACTGACATCATGTGGGCAAAGCTCAGCATGTTCGTGATGTTCATGACTACTAGATTTTCATCTGTCCCCTCTCAAAAGCTACACTGCCTTTGATGGATGAGACTGTAATTGAATTTAAGCAAATAAATTGCAGGTTACAAAGCAAACTCGAACGTTTTTATGCATTTTTGATGCCTCCATATTCCTATCTTACAGAGACAAAAATGAAATAAGATGCAGACAATCAATCTTTTTATATCTACACTCTGCTCTTTGTAGGGAAGCATGACAGATGTTTTTTATTACAATTGTATGTTTATTGGGAGAGAGGTAGAGCATTAAACCTCAGATATTTCATTTTCCTTAGACCTCATATTAATGAGAAAAGAAAGAGCAGGCAGAAAGGAAAATATATAACTTTTTTTTTTTCATCTATTTTGCCAGAACTATAGAAGTTTCTCTTTTTTCTTTTACCTTCTAGTGGTTTGAACTATACATCTCTGATGGAGGAGGGGGAACAATCTTAAGCATATGGCTCATCCCAAGCCTTCAGAATTCTTGAGCTGTGTCAAGCATCTAAAATCAAGACATTTCTTTAATACATGAAGCATTGATAAAAAAGAAGCTGACATTTTTATTTGGGTTTGGGGTCTGTAGACTTCTTATTTCCTATCAGAAATGTCCGAGGGAGAGGCTTTCTTCTAACAAATGACAAAAGTTTATTGCATTCACAAGACTATAGCTAATTAAGCTTTTAAGAACTATATCAAATATCATTACCACAATAATGAAAACATTAGATTGGCCAGAATTACTTTGTAAACTGTATTTTTATTGTTAATTGCGCTGAATTTAAATTTTGAAAATAGTAGTCCCAGTTCCTGCTTTTAGGGACAGAAGGGCCCAGTTCAGCTGTCTGACCTGTTTATAGAATGTGTAGGTCATCTGAAATTCTGTATTTGCATATGTATGTGGGAAAAAATCCCATTATTTCAGCACACACTTGCTTATTTCTGATTTTGTAATTATTTCATGAGCTGAGGGAAGTAATTAGTTATGCTGATGACAATTTTTGGTTACATAGCTCTTGCCACAGACCTCAAAATCAATTACCAGCATTAATAAATCTGGAGAGACAAGCTTCATTGTACTGAAGGAGTAGCCAAGGCTCAGCTAATACTGAAAAGACCTCACAGTTATATCCTGAAACTTGGATAAACTGTATTTTTATTAAAGCCTAAAATCATACAATTTAGAAGATGGTACCATCTGATCCTGGGAGAGCAGAAACGAATATAACAATAAATGCATATAAACCAACTACATTTGTGTGTGTACAGTTTTAAATACATTTTAGGTGCATATAATTAATTTTGGGTGGAAGAACATGACTTGTTATTTCTTGTCACACTGCCTTGGCAAAGCTGAGGAGGCTTGGTAATGCTGGGAAGTTGCATCCATTGTGCATGGGAGTTCAGCTAGGCTAGGACTCAGGAACCCAAGCTGCCAGCATGGTGCTCTGACCATTACGGTGCCTTACACAAAAATGGGACAATGTCTCCGGATTTGATTTCAGACAGAGTCACAGGTGCAGTTCTTGGAGTTACAGCTGAGAAGGTTATGACATGACTGAAAGGCTGCATATAAAGTCACAAATGCAACTAAACTCAACAAGATTTTTCTTTTTTAAGAAAGGTGCCCATGGGATAGTTTCATTTCCATATAGTTTTCAGATCAACATATGTCATATCCAAGTTCATAATTGCTTAAGTCCAAGAGAGATGTGTCAGATCTACAGCTGCATTACTTGAAGCTATGATTTTGCCTTAGGGCACCCCAAACCCTGTGGTATTATCACCACTTGAAGCAGACATACCACCAAATCAAAGAGGACCTTCCCTGAGCTTATAACAAGTAAAGTCAGGGAAGGCTAATAATAACTAAAAGGGATGCTAAATCCTACCTTTACTATGATCATTAGTCAGCCAGTGGTGGATTTCAAACTGAGGCAGTCACAACTGTGTGCTCAGATATGCTGCTGCTGCAAGGAGAAGCCACCTCCAGTAGGAGACCTTATGCAGCCCTCCTGGAGCACAAAGAAATACAGCTGAAGGCCCTCTGATGCAGCCTGACGCTGAGCAAGAAGTCTGATGGCTACTGTCAGGTACTGAATAAAAATCTGCACAGAAAAAGTTATTAACCCCACAAAGCTCATCAGGTGGGCTGTAATGGCTTCTTAACAGTTTACTAGCACAGTAGACAATAGTGTAAGGCCAAGTGAGAACATAAATACAAACAAATAAAAACATATTTTAAAAGGCAGCGTTCAATTCCCTGGGTTGAATTTTGCCCAAGCTCCATGCCTGATACAGAAATCACTGCAGAGAAATAGGTGAGATATTGAGAGAACAGACTACAAATGATGTGCCAGTCAACACACACTTTTAAAGCAATTTTGGAACCTATATTATGGATGCCTGGGATAATTTCCTGTTTTAATTGCCTCACACATTTATCCCATGGCCCATTCCTGATTTCATCACCTTTGTTTAGGATCTTGTCGCAAAGACCTATAAACCTCTTTCGAGATGTTTCTTCTTCTCAGACAGCTTTAAGTAAATTGAAGGGTTTGAGGAAGGTGACTCCACACTCTAACCCACTAAAGTATCCCCAAAAGTACACAGCATACTGTGTATGTATCTACAAAGTGAGAATCATCTTGAACAGTTTACAGCCTATCGTTGTTCCTGCATGCCATTCTCCTTCCTCCACCATGTGAAGAGTTTTTAATTTTAAATTAATTCCTGTAATTGCTATTTTGTACCACCAGCATGTTAAAATCTCTCAGGGTTCCTCACCTTGGAAGCTGACAGACAGTCCATGGGCTTTGTACCAACCCAGCAACACCTCAGAACATGTCAGACACTATCTGAACTGGTTTTGGCCTCCCTGGAACAGTGTGTTAGCTGGTTTAGCTGTAACATCAATTTTCTAATGTCCAGGTGGCTATCACCTGATTTGCTTAACTTCTGCATCACTCTAGAGCTGAGCAAAATCAAATGCAGAATCATTTGCTATAAACATAACACATAATAATTTTTATACAGATAGTAGTAACAAGCTGACAGTCTGTGTATTATGACACATTTATAACCTGAGTATAAAGACGCAGTAGTAAAGCAGAAGCCTCCAAAGTGGGGATACAGGATACAGACCAGGTACAGAATGATACTGGAGACTTCAGGGTGATAAACCATTCACCTGTGATGAACGAACTGCAGTCAGACACAGCCCCGGGGTGGCCAGGCAGGGCCGTGAGGATGGAGACGGGTCAGGAGCTGCCTTCCCTCCTGACCCTTTACATGGGTGCTTTTCAATTAACTGATGGAAGAAATAAAGCTTACACGCAATGATAATCACCCTGTTTGTTTACAGAACCATTTTCCCACATCTTTTGTGGTTTCGGTTTTTAAAAGGGTGAGATTTTCAAGGCTGTGACTTGTCCTCACATATGTACATGTATACAGTGCCTAGCACAGCCAGGGTTTTGTGCTGAGAAGAGACTCTGTATCCTACCAAAACAGGCAAGATAATAACAAAAATAATGTCAGTCCTTCCTCTTCACATGATCCAGTGTTAAAAGAATAAGCAACCACTTGGCCAAGAGAAGAATTTCTTCTTCCTCTGGAGTGGTGTCAGCCAGCAGAATTCACCACTCCAAAAGGGCAGAGACACCCGGACTGCTGTTGAATTTAAAAGAGGGGGGTTGAATGGTCTCTATCAGGCGATGCTTGTGGCTGGTGCAGCTGTATGGAGACAAAAGGAAAAACTGAGGAGGACTGAAACTCTTATAATGTGACAGGGAGGACTTAACCCCTAAAACGAACCAACCGGGATTGGGAACACACTTGTGAATACGGATATTTCTAGAGTATAAGAAAAATAGGAAGAGAAGGAACTGAGTTAATCCCAAAGTAAAATAACAAACAGTTACTGGAAATAACTGAATAGATAATCTGGGAAACTCCCTGGAGAGACCGTAAGAGCTTTCAGATTCACGGCCATAAAACAGTGATACATGCCAGAAATGTGCACAGCAAGGCATTGCTACCCTACTTGGTCTAACAGAAACCTGTTTCAAGGATTTGTAACCCACAAAGTATTTGTGGATTTGTGGCATCTGAAAAAAAAAATGTAGCAGTCTTATGACTATTTTTTCCTTGCATTTAAAACTTGGGGGATGTATATTTTTTTTTGATGCAGGTGAAGAAAATTAACCTTGGATGTCTGGAACATCCCTCCTTCTCAGTATGAAAACAGAAGCAAAGCCAACACAAATGAGATAGTCAATGGGATTTCCACCCTAAGACTCCAAATCTCTTTTGAAAATAAAAATGCTTAAGTGCTCTTATTGCTTTAAACTTCTAGTCCTTTTCTCTTTGTCTTTATTGCAAAGTGAAATGTATTCCTAATTTGTTTTGATAACAGTTCTACAATTTTTTTGTTCCCCTTTTATTTTAAGCATATTCACACACAGTACAAGCTGCAGGAAATGGCAATAATTTTATTGTAACACTGCTCCTAATGTTCCCTCAAAATAGAGGCTCCAGGACACTTTAAAATGGTGCTGTATCTGCATTAAAAAGGCATCTTTCTTTCGAAGGTGTATCATATGCATGCCAGAGCCAAATGGAATAAGGGTAAGAATAAGCATGTCTCAGATTTCTTTACTATGTAAATCAACACAGACTTTTATAGTGCTAATAGAAAACGCAGGTCTCTCTCACAGGCATGTGAGTAGGCAGGCTCTGGTTTTGGACATGGTCCCCGCAGGAGAGGCTCTCTGCTCTCACGAGGCACCATGGCCAGCTTTGCATTTCTCTCTTGTTCTCTGCCTGTGAATGCTACCCCGCCCTTTGGAGAAAGTGGACAGTTATGTGGAGGAGAGTGAGACACGGTGAAGATTTATTCTGGAGCAATTGCAAAACACTCTGAGATCCTGAGATGAGAATTGTGATAAAACTGAATCTAAAGTCCACTGAAGCCAAAAGGATATTTGTAATTCATGGGGCATCGAAGCAGGCCCACACACACTGCAAAATTACTACTGAACTTTACAGAGTAAATGACTGTTGCAACAGATAAATCACGATGCACACAGTACTATGAAACTAGAATTAATTATCCTTTCATGTGCTTTTACTCTGTATTATTCCAAAGAGATATTCTTGTTATCCTCATCTAAGTTACAGGCTGTTAAATTATCAGAAAACTGAAAACAAATCACGAACAATGGCTTCAGCTTCCCTGTCTGTGAGAACAGGGCAAATGGCAAAGACTGGTTTTCAGTGCTGGGTTGAACATAACATATATAACATCTGACAGCAGCCCCAATCAAATCACTATAGCACGGAGAGACAATACTCCCCCAGTGTCAGGCTCTGTGTGCCGAGAGCAATTTTCAATTAACTTTCCTCATTTACGAAGTAGATGCTAGAGCAGTTTTGAAGGAATCCAAAAGCTTAGTGGTAAGTGAAAAATTCTCTTGTGTGCTTCATTCAATGTGCTTCTCCCAGGAAGGGCAGGGAGAGACAGTTTGACAGCTTATTTCTTTAGTGGAGAGACAGACAGACATGTTATGTTACCCAGTCATGTCAGCACTCTCCATTCACTGGCAATTGAACACACACAATAGGTGAGGTTGTCCTAACGGGGACATGGGAGTTTTCCTGCAACCCCCCACGCAGTTCCCTTGAGCAACTACTGGCCAAGAAAGCTGAAGGTTTTAAAGCAAATTTTGTGTTTATGAGTGCATCTTCTCAATATGGGGTTAATTCCAGTTGGACACTGTTGTGCCCAGCACTGGCATATACTCCAGGATGTGGGCTGAAAGAATTTTCCCATTTCAAGCACATACAAACTTCTCCAGTTCAGACTGGGTTGTTTTCTGCACATAGCAGTCTGCCCAGTGCAGTGACTCTAGCTGATGGCCACTCATGGCTGAATCTGAGATTGGGTGGACCTGATTCTTGTTTATTCTGCTACAGCACTGTAGTTTCACCATTTCATTTACTTATATGGATATTTTATTTATTTACTCATACTTATTTGAAGGCTGTGTGAAACTGCAAGAGCTGGGGTAAAAGAGGCTTTAATATAAACGAGAACCAGAAAACTACAGATTCAGATAATAATTCAGTTTGGAAGGCACCTCTAGAGGTCGCCTGCTCAAAGCAAGGCTAAATTCTAAGTTAGCTCAGGTTGCTCAGAGACTCCTACAGTTGAGTTTTGAGTATCTCAAAAAAAACCACGGAAATTCCACAGCCTATCTGGGATTTTTTTTCTCTTTCATCTACTTGGAATTTCCCATGTTCCAACCTGTGCCCATTGCTTCTCATCCTTCCCTTGTCCACCTCTGAGCAACGTCTGATCCTGTCTCCTCTGCACACTTTTGTTAGGTATAGACAGCAATAAGATCGCGGCTAAGCTTTCTCTTCTTAAGGCTGAAGAAACCCAGCCTTCTCAGACTCTCTTTGTACATTGTGTCACCCAAATAAATCATCTTAGTGATCTTTCACTCCAGTCACTTCAGTTTGTCCGTACTGTTTTTGTATTCTGGGACCCAAAACCAGACAGACTGCTCTAGACATGACGTCACAAGCACTATAGGAGAAGCAGGATCACTTCTCGTGATCTGCAGCTACCTTCTTGTTACTACTGCCTAAGACAGGCTCAGCCTCCATTTCCTTGGGGCACACTGCTGATGTGTGCTCAAACCTGGCTGTCTACGAAGACCCCCAACTCCTTTATGGCAAAAGCTTCTCCCTGGCCCAGTCATTCTCCAGCTTTGTTCCCAACTATATAGCCCTAGAGCTATTTCATACTTGCTCATATTTTTCAAGCATTTGTACATTAAATTCAACTGTTGTTTTGCATTTTGCATTTATTTTAAGCATCCTGGAGTGGGGTCAACGTGTGTCCATTGCTTCAGTCTAGCTGCTGCATAACCCTGGTTTGAGTGCTTTCAAGAATTTCTGTTTTACAAAATATTAACAGTAACAATATGGCAATGTCTGCAAAATCTGGGATTGAGTAAAAGAAAAACAAGAAAAAGACAATACATTATATATTCTCATTAATAATATATTATGATTACTGCTTATACAGTCTATTATTATGATAGTAACCCTATAAAGAATCCAGCAGTGTAAGAAATCAGTTCATAGAAAACTTTGGGAGCTGAAAGGATTCATATCAATGTAGCTGTTTTGGACTTGGGTTTCACAGACTATTGTGTCCATTTAACTGTAACCCTCCCAGCTCTTCTATCTCCTTTACTTAAAATACACATCCAAGACGTAGTTAACATCTTGATGTAAAATACAAATATGGTGAATTCACTTCCATGGGTCACCAACACTGATTTGAGGCACCTTCTCCCCGACCTTTCCCACTGGACTTTTGTCTCCTCATATCCCAACAGCTTTATGACCCAAACTTTCTTTTGCAGTTAAAAAATAAATCCCAAGGCTTGAAAACTCTTTTCTTTTTTTCAAATCACCAGATTTCTGAACTCTGCTGGCTATGAAATATGGCTTACCATACATCTTTGTTCAACACAAAAGTTTATGTTGACAAGTTAGGGTATGTTGCCAGACCACATAACTGTAATGCAGGACTGCTGTGTGCAGGCATGGTAGTGTTACTGTCTTTTTATGGAATAGGAAGGAATTAATTGCATAGTTTAGAATGAACTTGATTCTCCAGGTATGAAGAAAATTCTTTTGCTGCCCAGCATGGGAACGGAGTACTGTTCAAAGCATATTTATCCTAGTGAAAATACATTAATTTTTCTGAGTAACAGCTATAACAGAATGAAGGTGTCTTTAGTAGTAGGCCCATTATTCAACAGAAAGGCTTTCCTCTTATCAACATCTTTTCATAAAGCTTTATTTTCGTATTAGGAAGATTTAATTGGTGCTATTAAACAAGACTTTATGGGCTAGGGGTTGGAATAAAGTGAGACAGGACTCGATTAATTGATAGCAAGATTGAAGTTTTTGACTGTGGATCTCTCATTACATTGGAAATAAATAGCTCAGTCCCCCATCATCATTTGTCAGCAAGTGATTTTTATCCTCTGATATATGTCATTAAGTTTACAATGTTATATTGACCCTATCCTTGTTCTGCTGATCAATTTCTATCCCCAAGATGTTCAAGGATATTAAATCTTCAGAGTTATTGCAGTAGACCTTTCTCTTCAGATAATCTATTATTTTATACTAGAAGAATGTGATTTTTTAATGTCCTGCATTTTAAATTATTTCTCACTTGTAGGCAGTTTTGACCACATAGTAATAAAAATGAGGTACAGGTCTCCTCCTGGAGACCTAGGTCCCAGGAGGAGAGCAATAAACTGTAACAGCTAACTACTTATAGTATTACTGTTTGCACTAACTTAAATTGTGGGAATATGCCAAAGAAATTACACTTGTTTCTCATTAAGTTTCATATATTTTAGTATGCTTTATTTCACATCGTTAGGGCTCATTCTTGGGTTTGAGTTTGTTTTGTTTTCCTTTTTTTGCGGCCCTGTATTGATACTTGGAAACAGAAAAAGTTGGCTGTCGGGCATATTTTTATAAGTCACAACAGGGGGTAATTTAGAAGTGCCTTTCCTACCACTGAGTCATCTTTTGGATGCATATTATGATCTGCAGTTACCTTCTTCTTTCTTCCAACAGCCAACACTTTGTTTGCCCAAAGGTTGTCCTTGCATCCTCCGGATTTCAAGCCCGTGTTGTCACAGCTGCACTTACTACAATGGGAAGTCTGTCATTAAGTTAGACATATAAAACAGAAAATAATTTCTGTAGCTTACAGAGTTATAAAGCCAGAAAGTATTGAGCTTCTAAACTGAAATATCATCTAGGGCATTAAAAGCACACAACAGTGCAGTGTAGAGGAGTCTGGACATTGAGCAGTCTGGAAGATGATGCTGTATACAGAGGCTCAGCTGTTTTGTGTCTTTAAGTTACCTTCTTCACTTTCAATAGATGCTATACAGTCACTTGTATGGCCACTATACCAAGGCTTGTGAGGTCCTAAGCTCCTGGACAGCGAGATTTCTCTTCCAGCCTCTTTAAATGCCTTTTGGGCTTCTTTAAACATGGAGATCAGAGTTAGAGCAGTACCTCCGCAGCAGAGTCCTTTCAGTGTCAGAAGGTTTTACCGGCTGCTTACACACTATCCGATGCAGTAGGGAGCCCTGGTAATATGACATAGAAGCACAAAACACAGACACTAGTGTTATGCTCTCACAAGTCGAGATTTTTTTTTCCCTTTTAAAAATGATGGGCATATTTCAGTGATAGTGCTCTTTCCAGTTGGTTCCTCACAGAACTTTGTATGCAAAGAAGGGGCATCCATAGTAGCTATCAGTAGGTATCAGTATATAGATGTTGACCACTAGATCAGTTTCTCAAAGATACGAACACTTAAACCAAAGCTCACTCACAGTACCAAGGAAGCAGTAGACAAAACTGTGAATATTGAAGTAGTGAGTTCAGAACTTTTGAGTTTTGCAATTGTCCTGTACATTTGGGTCCCAGATAATTTGGAAAACCTCCCATGTATATTCAGTATTTGGGTCCTACACCTAAGACAGAAAAAAAACCCCAAAAACTATTGTAGTTGCAATGGGACAGACAGGCCACTGCAGATCCAGAATAAAACAAAACCCAGCACTCTCCTACTACAACTGCCAGCACAATTTTCTATGCAGTTCTGGAAGCACATGGCTCTTCAGAGGAAAAACTCTCTATCCATCCTTGACCTTAAGTCTTTGCCACTTTGGGATCCACAGTAGTTCCTCCTTATCAGTGGTTTCAACTTAGTACAGCCCGACCCCTGTCTCCCCAGACAGACCTTCAGCTCTTGCTGAGTACAGCAGTCAGGCAGCTGGGGAACAGGCAGGTTAAGGATGGAGGAGGGTGAGGGGCTGGGGGCATCTTCCTAGGGCTTACACAGTAGTAAGGGTTAAAAAGGAGGCAGAAGAATAAACAGAAGACACAAACATTTGATGTTGGAGAAGAGCCTGCTTGTTTTTAATACACCAAAGAAATGGCTGAAGCACAGAACAGCCATATGAAAAATATGAAGTTAGCTTGCAGAGCTGACCTTGGCTGCAAAGCAACAGACGCTTGAGAGACGATATCAGTTCTGCATCCAATTTCTGTGAGATTGAAAACAAAACCAAAACAATGTTAGAAGAAAGCTATCCTTGTCCTCTTCATTTGCAAGGATTTGAAACAGACCCCTCTTGAAATGAATGTTTAAATATATATCTTTGTCAGTATCAAAACTTTCACACATTTTTGCAACAGTATTTATTACCCTGGACCATGTCGAGTGTGAACCAGTCTACAAAATAAAATCACAAATCCAGCCTAGAGATACCTTAGACCATATTATTTCAATTGGATTGCTCAAAGTCTAAAAAGCTTTGGTAAAAACAAAGATCCCATCAAAAGTATTAAAACTTGATTTGGACACATTTGAAACAAGAAAAAATGTTTCAAAATAACAAAAATAGCTTATATAGGTAAGGTGTGGCTGTATTCTCTTGGCTAGACAAAAAACAAACTGATTTGCAATAAATGTAGGTTAAAAAATTATTTTTAAAAATCCCATTTTGTTCTCATGTGATACCTTGCAGTGCCTTACAAACATCATTCAACTACATACAAAACTTAATTAAATGTCCATTCCATCATAGGAAATAGACAGATATCACACATCCCTTAAATCTTTATTCCCACTATAAAAATAAATGAAAAGACCGTATTCATATCTGTTCTGATGTTTATATTTCAAGTACTTATTATGACAAATTTTGGGGTTAAATTTTACTATTAATTTGTAACATCTTTTGCCAAAACACAGTACAAATATCAATATATATCACCACATTTTCCTGCTTTCTCTTTCAACACAGGACAGCCATTCTTGAGACTTAGTAAGAACTTAACCCAATGTAGCACAAGCTGGTGGATCCGAAACACAGTGTATGACCTATCTGGAACAGGTGGAGGCATTTGATACCAAATTCCAAAGAGATAATGTTGAAACAGAAGCTTGTACACAAGAGCAGTATTTTTAGTTGCAGAATAAGAAGCTGGATGTTCAAAGTGACCTTGTGGCACTCTGCGATGCTGTGGCACATGCTGCATGCTTCACCAAAACATCTTCTTACAGCAGCCGGAGGGAGCACACTGCGCCCTGGGTTTAGGTCAGCATCGCAAAACAATGGTACAGGAGGACGGACATTTGTAGGCACGTTGGTATTGCCTTTGTAATACTTTTCAAATATTATTTATTTTAGTATATTGGATTAGTATGGGATGTTCCAAGAAACTGATGTCCTTGATTTAACCACAAAACAAAAACAGAGTGGACACAGAGTCTGCCTGAAGTGAGGGAAACGTGTCAAAGGGATCTGGATTTCTCTTTCTATATGCATTGAACCATTTGAGAAACTACCTGCTGGTATGCTAATCAAACTGTCCAGCATTATCTAGAATTTGCATACCAGATAAGGCCATTTGAAAGTTTTATCACTTTATTAATAACTTTATTCATTATATGCAGATAAATGAATACATCTGCAGGCTTAAAAATCAGGTTCCCCTTCTGATAAACACTCAATATGCATTCTTACTCCTGTTATTTTCCTTTGCAAAATGTCCCGCTGTAACAATCTATTCATAGTAAAACAGAAGAAAACCTATAGTATCCCGTTTTACAGATGCTACATGAGGCAGAGAGAGTATGTGATTTGACAGACTGCACAGAAAACACAAGAAAAAGGTGAAAATAAACTGCAGTTCTGCTGACATCTAGTTGAGTCTATGAAGCCCTCCACAACTGATGACAGCCAGGCTTGTACTGGTGGCAGGTAACAAAAGCTGCTGCCCACTAACAAATGATCAGAAGTTGTGAGTTTCTTTCTTATCATAAATTCAAAATGGATAATGCATTTGTTATTGTTAATGTTATTTGTGTCATCATGGCTCCCAGAGAATAAAAATCCCACGACACTGAGATCATGGGAAAGATTGAAAATAACTCCCTGCATAAGTGAATCACAAAACTGGAATCTCTGAAATGTCTTTGAGGAGAGAACATTTTATATTTAAATTACAAAAAGTTATCTCAGAAAAAATTGATATCTAGAACAGAATCTTCAGAAAAAATTGGTTTTTGTAAAAATCATAAATTATGAAGTCTGCTGTGAAATATTAAGATATTTTTAGTTTCTCTTTATCTTTGAGCCCTTAAGGTGCACTTGGGTTTGTATTTAATTTCTTTCTTTGTGAGACCTAATAACTTTATAAAAGTGAAGTCTGAGCTTCCTCAAAATCTAAGTACCAAGTAAGACATGAAATACTGAAAGCTTGAAAATGAAGCTGCAGCAATCAGTAATGCTATTTCACTGTTGCTAGCCAGATTAGAAGGGTGGGTATGAAAGCAAGCACCATTGGAAAAAAAAGGCAGTCTTTGCTTTCTCTCTTAAGCTATCACACAGGCAGAGTTCTCTTGTTGGCCTACTACAAGGCAGAAAAATAAATGCAAAATAAGTGAATAAAGAGTTGTGGGGTTGGTTGTCAGTTGTTTTTGCACAATACTTCCCCTTTTTTACCTCCTACTCACTAAAAAAATGGAGAAAATTGTAGGCTGCCATATAGATCAAGTGACCTTCAAGCTGTTACCCGATTCCTAGCATTGCATCACCACCTGGAAGACAGGTGACTGCTTATAAAGGAAAGATAAATCTAGTTTTCTGCAAGAGTCCCTTCACACAATGATAGGCACTCTATTGCAAATGTAAATCTTGCATAAAACCATTGCTTGAGCAATCTCAGCATGAATCAGCAGCTGCAGGGGATTATCTCCATCAGGATACATGGAAAGGCCGAAGAGGCTATTTCTGAAAGGAGCTGAATATGTAACATAAATCCTTCTCTGTTAGGAAATATTTTTTTTTTTATAATCTGAATAAACTCATTTCTAGTGGAAAAAAAGTCTTTCTCAAGAAAGATCTGGAGGTGTACCTAAAATTGCTCAAATCGGGGAACTAACAGCATCTTTCCAATTGGCAAACTCCACAATCAAAGCCCAGAATGACATAGGGAACCCCAAATGAACAGCATTTTTTTTTTGTGTGCAAGTAACTTTTCAATGATTATGGGCTCATCCATTCTAGATGGTAAATCTCAGCAATCTTAGTTTCACATTTCCATGTTTCTGATAAATGTTTTTCTACCATAAAGACGAGGGGAACATTCTACAGAGAAGACAGGTAACTTTGGAAAGGATATGAGGAGTGGTTTTATGGTTCAGGACTGCTGAGTGTGTGCTCTCCTGGAGGAGATAACTCAGTAGTGAAGACCTTCTGCCAAAAATATCTGTCTTCAGCCTCAGTGTACTTTGTCCTGGACTCTCTGAGCTGCTTTTCTGAGAAGGATGCAGTTCTGTAGCTGTAGTGCAGCGATGCCCTGCCAGTAGGAATAAATTAAAACTTGGTGATGGCTTTGAAGATTAAGATCTGACCCTCAAATTGGCAGCCAGAGTACACCTGAAGCTAACACAGACCAGTGCAGAGACATGATATAGAATAGCTGCAGCTTTTAATCCCCCTGAAAATTAAACAGTTGCATTCTTCAGCAGCAGAAGCCCCGGTGTTGTCTTTGCCTTTGAACAACCTCTGTAACTGATCAGCTACTGCAGTCAAGATCTTTTCTGACAGAATACAGAGAAATGGGATCAAGTTTAAGGATGAGTTTTTGCCATACTGCCTATGAGCTAATGAATAGGCTGATGCTTCTGATCACATTAACATCTGGATGGAAGGAAGAAAATACATCCTAGCTACATAGGTCAGCTCTGGGAAGCAGCTACTGTTATTTTGGCATGGCACACCATTAGTCTGAATAACTGGTTCTTCATTCAAGTATTAAATACTGTGGAATTTTTGATGTTGAATTCTTCTATGGAAAATTATACATTCAAACAGTTATACCTGATGTATGGTTGATATCACTCCATTTTCCCAAGTGATATCATATATCTACTGAAGCAGAATTTCTGTCCAGGACAACTTGACAGAAAAGGACTTCTTGCTTCTTACTGATCTCTCAATGCCTTTGACAGGGAATGACTGATTCCTGTGTAGTACTGAGTGACCAAATCATACATTTTTCCTGTTCCACTTTGTGATGTAAACAGGTTTTCTGCATCGATGGTCAGACATGCCATCAAAATGCCATCAAAAGACTGAATATTCACATACAGTTTCTATCCAGTGCCATGAGAAAGTCTTGCCCTTTCTTTGCATCATTGCTCGCCTCTCTGTGCCTTGCTAATATCCAGTTAATCCAGCAGCAGGAACATTTGCAAGCTTTACTATTTCTTTACAATGATTTTTGTCTAAAAATAGGAGGATGAAACAGTACAGTAAATAGGGAGGCTTCCAGTATCCACTGGTATCCTGGCACTCCTATTTCTTTCATAAAATTCATGGAGGTCTTAATTCTCTGAAGAATGCTCATCATTTCCATTAATAAATATACATTTCTTCTGCAGTCAGAAAACACATCAGGCTAGTTTTGCAGGTTGGCATGTTTCGGGGCTCCAATGTGAGAGGTTCATGTATGTCTAAAACTAACTCAGAGAAGGTGGGAATCCTCTGTCCCCTGGGAGTGCTGCTCCTACTTGGCTGATATTGTCTGTAAAATTAGCTACATAATAGTCATCCCAGAGATCACTGCTGTGGTTGGATAACACAGTTAGTACAACAGATCAAAAGCGAAGAGATCTGCTTAAATAAGAAGTGGAACTAGGTGACCTAGCTTTCCAAAAAATGTCAACTGAAATTGAGACACTCTTGTGTCTTCTGTTTCTTCTAACAAAAGAAGAAAAACTGGACACAAACCAAAAATGCACTCCATGATGGTATAAATCCATTGTAACTTCTTATCATAGAACCATAGAATCATTGAATAGTTTGGGTTGGAAGGGACTTTTAAAAGTCATCTAGACCAACTCCCCCGCAATGAGCCGGGACATCTTCAGCTAGATCAGGTTGCTCAGAGCCCTGTCCAACCTGACCTGGAATGTTTCCAGGGATGGAGCACCTACCACCTCTCTGGGCAACTCGTTCCAGTGTTTCACCACCCTCACTGTAAAAAATTTCTTCCTTATATCTAGTCTGAATATACCTTCTTTTACTTTAAAATCATTACCGCTTGTCCTATCACAACAGGCCCTACTAAAAAGTCTGTCCACAGTTCTTCAACTGTCTTAATGCTCTTTGTATCAACTATTGATTCAGCTACGTCTTCTCCCTAGTGTGATACTGTGTCACTTTGTAATTATTTCCATATGTATACATTTACCAGATGAGTTTCTCAGAGAAAAGATCTCTAGTTTCTACAAAAGAAGGTCTACAGAGGGGATGGTATATATTCTAATGGTGGCTTCTTGCAACAGCAAAACAAAACAAAAAAACAAACCCAAACTTCAGGCATATTTAGACAGGCAATCTTTTTACATCTTTAAGCAAAATGATAAATCAGTAGGTTTGTCTTCTACTTTTACTGTACCATCTTTTCCTCAATTAAATAAGTTTTATGTAGTATTTAAGTCTACCTAATAAAGATTGTGGAATAAGAATTAAGTGCCCCATCTACTTTCACTAAATTCATTGTACAAATGCCCACTGGCTTGACTGGAAACAAGTCTGGACACATGTGAGTTATCACTAGAAACAGAAAGGCTTGATTTTTTTTTTTGGTCACTGGTTCCATAACTCAATCCAAGCTTATTGGAAAATACTCATATTTATTTTACAAGTTGTTTAAAAATCTGTAATATCATACATTTTCCAAAGTATTTTGAATTATTTTAATTCAGGGGTTAGAAAACGCTTAACTGCCAGGACCAGATACCTGTCTTTTGGGAAGCAGCTAACATACATGGAATTTCTGTAGAGGGGATAATAGTGGAGACACTTCCTTCAGTTCTGAACTGAATATAATATAATACAAGCCCCTTTACCTTTGGTAGATGAATGCATTTGTGATGAAATGACAAACATCACTGTCATCTTTCCACTCATAGCAGGTATGAGAGCAGCAAAAGCAGCAACTGCAAGACTCTGCATTCCCCGCAGTGCCCTAGCAATGACTTTGCTTCTGTTCCTTTGCTTTTACGTCTTAACTTCCAGCTGAGCCTGCCCACAAAGCACCTAGCTAAAATTACTTTTCTTAATCAGCAGAGATGGGAAAAAAACCCCACTGACTCACTAAAAAAATGCCACCCAAAGGTTGAAAGGTAATGTTGTGTAATCATTATTAACTGCCTGTTGTTCTTGGTCCTCCTAGGCCATGGTGTACCTTAGGTCAACAACAAAGAATGAACTTAAGCCAATTTGTTTACTACTTGAGGTTGACAGAAAATGTTTCTGACAGGCTTCTGGAGGATGCTTTAGAACCTCGAGTTTATGTTTGTTCATTTCCAACACTCTCATGACACCATGTGAAATGCAAAACAAATGGGAGAGAAGAAAGGACTTGACAGAAGACAAAATTTGCAGCATGACTTTTCCTGGTTAACTCTCTTTGGGAGTGTGCCTATGTTGATGGTTCAGGTAAAGCTGTTTTATAAGCAAGAGAATAAGTGGGTAATAAAAACAATACTGGGAAAGACATTGAATGACCTCATTGAATTAAATTTTTTGTATGATAATGGAGAAATGATGAAGAAAAGTAGGCAAATGATATCTGTTTTAAACAGTGCTTTGCAACTACTCTGTATTTGAAAGTATCAAAGGAACAGCAAAAATGTCAGTGAAGATATACCATTATATTGCATGACTTGTAACACAGAAGCTGACCTCATCCTTCAAAGAAGGTGATGTATACTGACTCCTTCTACTGACTACAGCAAGAGTCGGATACCCAGTGGTGGTGCAAGTCAGTCCAAATCTGACCCAGGTCAAAATATATGTCAAAACCAGGAAAAAATAGCATTCACATCTCTACTTTTAACTACAGAGTTGTTTTTCTTACAGAGTACTGAACAAGTGCTTTGCAAACTTTTCCTCAGCAGTCGTAATGGTGGCTGCCAATGACAGTGCCAGCTGTCATTTTATTTTCCATTTCTGTACCACAAACACATGTCCTACACTTTGGGAACTTCTACACTAGACTTGCAGCAAAACATGGGCTGAAAATCACTCTCTCTGTCTTGCCCCATAACAGTTAGAAAAATCTGTTGTTTGACCACAGAAAAAGCATCCACTGCTGATTGACTCCTAGGTCTGTTTGTCTGATTATAATTCCCCAACCTACCCTTATGTGATTCACACCCATACATCTGCTCTAGCTTCAGCATATAATTGTTATTCCATACAGACAGGCCAGTATTTATTCAAACAAGCGTGCTCTTGTATTTTTCTCCTTTTTCAGCTTCTCTAAAAAAAGTAAATCCATCACAATACATTACATTGTATGTGCGTGTTTGTGTGTGTGAATAAAAACGAATTTTATCATCCTCTCAAAGGCACCAGCTGATTACTAAGACAAAAATAAATAAAAGAAGTATATTAAATGGAGTACTGTACATTTACATTAGAGACAGGGCATTCCAGGCTTCTCTAAAATACTGTGGCTAGTTAGAAAAGATTATTATTTCTGTTATTTTCCAACATCCTTTTCCATATAATAAAAAAAAAAAAAATAGTTTGCTCTCCTGCAGTTCTGTTGGTACAGTAAAAAAATCCAGGCCATGACTCTGGGATGCTGCAAGTCTTTGACTCCTATGTTATCATTTTGTCCTGGGAGAAGCAGAAAAGATGCTTGTGGAATGAACAAGTTGGTACTGCTTGGATTACCTTCATAAAAGAAGCTGAAATGAATTTAAAAACATTTGTGCTCTGCCAGAGTCAGCTGATTTGGTTCTCAGGAGTTTGTGTGAACGGTTTTTTCATGGGGTTTTTTTGCTCATGCGTGTGTTAGGTCTTGGGGAGAGTTCAATGAACCCTGATCTCAAAGCAAAAATATTTTATTTACATTTTCTAGTGAAGATGGTTTTAAAAAGCTAAATTTAGTTTTCTGGAAAATACTTTTAAAATACTTTAGACTCATTTAACTTGTTCTATGAAAACAATCCTTATATAGACTTGAAAGTCTAGGGCTGGTAGTTTGGCTTTTGGTTTAAGGCACCTATGTGTAAAAATGTTTAATGTCAAGTCATGTGCTATCTGGATGTGGGATTTGAGCTATTTTTAATAACACCTATTGAGATAAAAGCATAGCATTGTTTTTTTTCCTAGAAGTATAAAGATTCTCAGCAAAGGAATTAACACAGGTTTTATTCCTGAAACGTTTGCATTTCCTACCACTGTTTTCCACAGTATTTGAACTCAGATCAAGAGCATGTGAAAGTGGTACGTTTCTTTTTATCTACTCATTCACATTACAGCTCTGAACAAACATCCAGCAACTATGTTTCCCCTCAAACTCACATCCCTTCAAATACTTCAATATCGAGTCAATTCAGTTTGCAAACGGAATCAAACCAGCAGCTGACACTCCTGAGACCAAGAGACTCACATGCAGTGAATTGAAAGTTTACACAGAAAGCCACAAAAGCAGCTTTTATCTGCAGTCTTCTGCACTGTCACCAAGTTCTGCAGTGGAACACAGGTGAAGGGAATACATCAATGGAGTTAGCAAAGCATTTGTAAAGAAATAAGGATAAGAATGTCCAGCAAATTAGCTGTGACTTTAACAGAGGAGCTGATAAGAGGCAGAAGAGACAAGAGAAAAAGCAAAGAGAGGTATCAAAGCCTGGTTAGGAGCCACAGGGCAGAAGCCTGAAGGCCTTCAGGAGGATAAGAGTTACTTCAGTTATCACAGTGAAAAAAATATTTCACTTCCAGGCAACCAATTCACACTCAGCTACAGTCAGCAGCAGCCTATAAGTGGTGGTGATCTGACAGAGAAGATGGTGATCTGACAGTTGTTTAATGGAATATGTAGAACAAATACATTTTTCAGTAGAACTAAATGAATGTACTAATACATAAATTTATACTTTTTTTGCCAATGTATTGTAACTCTCACAAGAAGAAGGAATGTTGATCAGATGATAGGATTAAACTGTCTTTGGCCTCTCAAGTGATGCTGTCAACAAGAGGGCTTTCTGATACTTTTGACTTTTTTTTTTAAGATGACAAGCTAACTGATAGCAGATTTTGGTCTTTCAAGTTGGCACAGATTTGATTAATGATCCACAGATGGAAATCTATGTAGCTCTTGCCAACTGTAGCAACAGCCCATCCCCAGGTGCTGGACAGATTTTTAACTGATTTTTCTTTTTTTGGCTGATACACTACAATGTAACGAGATAAGTGAAATTACTCATCTCATTCCTGTAGGTTACCAGTTAGTAGTTTCCAAATTCTGCTCCCATTTCATATTTCACATATGGTTATTTGCTCAGTGCCTTGAATAGGTGAGATACTAGCTGCATATTATTGGTTATAGTACTATATTCACATGAATTATTGTAGTGTTGTTTTATTATTCATGTAAATAGACCAGCTGAAGTCCCCACTTACACTAGCGTGATATGGGGTTTGTCTGTAATCTGTTTGCAGCTGTCAACTCTTAGGTGGTGACAATGTTCAAGGGATCTGCAGGAGCTGGAGAGTGTTACTAGTTCTGTAAAATTACTTTTTTCACTTGCCAGAAAAATTCCTTCCCAAAAGCCTGCACTTGACAATATTCCTACATTAGTCCTCTATACTTTTAGCAAACAAAGAGTGCCCCAGCTATCTCTGAGCTGCCTGAACACACTGCTCCCTTTCAATTTACTGCCCTCGCAAAGATGGAGCAATCAAAGTCTGTAAAACACAAGGACAAAAATTGCAAGGATAAGGTGTAAAACCAGGGAGAAAACTCACAAGTAGAACAACTAGAGAATGCTATTCTAGCTGACACATAGCTGGACACCTCTGTTTGCTCCAATACTCTTACAATGAGTTCCTATGATACGCTCTGGCATTCAGAGCCAAGGACTCCGTTTCTATAGAGGCAGAATACTTCCTATATAAGGTGTAAGATTAATGATTTTTCCTTACATGGTCCTATACTTATTCCCTTGGAGTTAGGCTTTGTTGTTAAACTTCAAAGGCTTTTGATGGGTCTGAAGGGATCTAGCTGTCTTGGGAACTTGTGATTTCTTCTTGGTTCGTGCTCAAGTCAGCTGATGAACCTGTGTAAGAAAAGATTATGGTTTCACGTGGAATCAAGTGGTATGGGTGTTTAAAGACTATTTCTTCTATTTTTATCCAGTCTGACAGCCAGCAACTTCCAGCCTAAATCTACACTGCTCTTTCGTATAAAGCTACTGATACATCCACGTTAAATGTTATATAAAACCCGGGTCACACTGACATAAATATGCAAGTAAGATTCTTGTTTTTAGAATCCTGTAGTGATGCAGATGATCCGTTACTAGTACGGGTTGGCTTGGACATGACTGTGAGATGAACTAACGCCTCCCTCTAGCTTGGCAAGCTGTTCCTGCGTCACCATCAATAAATAAAAAGAAAGAAACAATAATTCCACTTTTTGGAATCCTAGTCTGTATTTTGCATGGCACAATTCTATGATGTGCAGTATCAAACACACAAGTCTCACAGAAACCCAACTGGCAAGGATCTTCATTGCACTAATGAATTTCCAAATATTTGTATAAGCCTCACTAGCAAAGTTCTACTCAAGAATAATGATAGGTACATTATATGAAAATAGGTACGTCTTATCTTTTTTTACTCACTTCACCGTTACATATTTTCTGTTCCTTGGAATTATATAATTATGCATCTTGGACAATAATCTCTCTTCCCCCAAATCTCAATAAAATGGAAACCTTTGCAAATCTCCCTGTCATGTCTCATACTTGTAAAAACACTTTCACTGTTTTCTACCATCAGTGCTATAAATGTCTTTCCAAGTTCGATCCTGGCAAAAAACCAAAACCCCACAACTGTAGTTACTCCAAGCATAATACCATCAGCCAAATTAATCCATGATCTAATACTGATGACATTGGTGGATTCAGTCCAGAGACAAACATAGCTTTAAGTTGTTTTGAAATGGAACATACTTTCACATCTCCAAACAGCAATAATATTTGTTTAAAAGTTGGGGGGGGTTGGGGTGGGGGGTGGTTATGCCCTTAGGGCAGAGATAATTGTATGAAATTGTTGTCTATGCAAAGAAGTTGTACCTAGTCACTTTTTCAAATAACACAAATATATGCCACATATGAGTAGTTTCTCTTATCTTTTTCTTACTATCCTCTGTTTTCAAGTTCATTTATTTTTCTGCTGTATCCTGCAAGGCGAAGACAGTCTAACACACACTACTTTCCTGTTAAAAAAAAAAAGTTCTACTTTTTCAAATCTAATTTATTGTACAAGTAGTAGCAGAAAAAACATTGCTGTGTTCTAGTTCTCTGCAATGCACAACTTGCTCTGATAAACCAGCAAATGCCATGTTGCCTGGTTAAGAGAGGCCTACAGCCAAGTTACGCACTAAGCCTTATTTATCAGAGATGACAGGCTTCTACGTCCTGGCTCCATACCGCTAATATTAATGGTATAACATCTGGACTGCAAGTGACTGCAAAAAAATGAAATCTAAAGAAAATTTGCATGATTGTTCAAAAAGTGCTTGGAAAAGGCTTATCAACAAGCCTGACTGATATTGCCCAGTTTACCTTCTTTTTTTTTTTTTAAACTTGAACTCAGCAAAGCCTATACCTCTGAAAGCAAACAACAACAACAAAACAGTACATGGTGGCATAAATTTAATTCTTTATCTGCTGCCCTGAAGAGGTCTTGATAGCTGCCATATATTATATAAATAAATTTCACTGTGTTCTCTGCATTTGGTCTAGCTTTCACTGCACTAGCTTGGCATTACTGCAATATAAGGAGGTCGCTTCAGGAGTCTCCCTGTCACATCTGGTTAAGTGACTAAGGAAGCAGATGTATCTGTCTTTTTGTACTGGTTTTGGCTGGGATAGAGTTAATTTTCTTTACAGTACCTAGTATGGGGCTATGTTTTTGATTTGTGATGAAAACAGTGTTGATAATAGAGAGATGTTTTAGTTACTGCTGAGCAGTGCTTATACAGAGCCAACGCCCTTTCTGCTTCTCACAGCACCCCACCGGTGAGTAGGCTGGGGGTGCGCAAGAAGCTGGGAGGGGACACAGCTGGGCAGCTGACCCCAACTGACTAAAGGGATATTCCATGCCATATGACATCAAGCTCAGCATATAAAGCTGGGGGAAGAAGAAGAAAGCGGTGGACGTTCGGAGTTACGGTGTTTTTTCTCCCCAAGTAACCATTATGCATGATGGAGCATGGCTGAACATCTGCCTGCCGATGGGAAGCAGTGAATGAATGAATTCCTTGTTTTGCTTTGCTTGTGTGTGCAGCTTTTGCATTACCTGTTAAACTGTCTTTATCTTAACCCATGAGTTTTCTCACTTTTACTCTTCTGATTCTCTCCCCCATCCCACTGGGGGTGGGGAATACAAGAGCGGCTGGTGGTGCTTATTGTCGGCTGGGGTTAAACCATGACAGTTTTGAATGATCAAATTTGATCCTGAGTTACAGCAATCCTGCTATCAGCAATGTGTCTCTGATACACAAGATTTCATAATGCACAGGAAGCATATGTTTGATGACAACCTGTGGATGAAGGTGAAGGACTTGTAAAATTCAGCAGTGGAACAGGATGTGCTTCTGAGGAATCAGGTCAATGCTTGAATGTAAAGTATGTATAGGTGACTCCTGTCAGTCCTTTAAGACATAATGTTTTGCCTTAAACAAGATAACAATTTTAGCAGCTATTCTGACTCATCTTCAAAGGCTGAGGGCAAATACGTGTAGTGAAGGCATAAGAAATCATTACTCAAAGGAAACAGGAAAAGAAATAAAATCACATAAGCTGAAAGGAAACTCCAAAGTTAACTTCATCCAACCTCCTACTCAAAGGAGGGACAATGTAGATCAAGTTGCTCAGGGACTTGCACAGTCAAGTTTTGTGTATTTCTAAGACAGGAGATTCCAACAGCTCTCTGGGCACCTCTTCTAGCATTTGATCACTGTTGTTTTGATTTTTTTTCTTACATTTACTTGGAATTTCCCATATTCCAACTCGTGTCCATTGCTCCTCATCCTTCCGCTGTGCACCTCTGAGAACAGTCTGCCTGTCTTCTTTACATCCTTTTATAGGTAGTTATACATAGCAATAAGATCCTTCACCTTTCCTTTATTTTCTTATGCCTGAATGAACCCAGTACCCAAAGTGCAGGACTTTGCACTTGCCTTTGCTGAACTTCATGAGGTTTGCTTCAGCCCATTTCTCTGGACTTCAAGAGCCCTGCTCTCCACCTTGGGATCCCTCCTTTGGAATAATTTGCAAACTCACTGAAAGTGCACTCCATCCCTTCATCCAATTGTTAATAAAGACATCACATGTTACTGCTCACAACAATTCCTGAGGGATGCTAATGGTAACCAGTTGCCAGTTTGACTTCTACCACTGATCACGATCCCTTGAGCCCAGCACTCCAGCTGGTTTCTCACCCACCTATCCACTTACTCTGGTCTTATAATTTTGGTCCAAAGAGACCATAAGAGACCATATCAAAAGCCTTGCTAAAGTCATGGTACCACAGCATCCATTGCTCTCCCTTCATCCACACAGCCAACAATCTCATTATAGAAGGCAATATGGTTGGTCAGGTATAATTTGTCCTTGGTCTGGAAACAGCTCTACAACCTTCCCAGGAATACAGATGAGGTCGACTGACCTGCAGTTCTCCGGATCCTTCTCCTGTCCTTCTTGAAGATGGGTGTGTTTATCTTTTTTCAGTTACGAGGAAGCTCCTCCAACCCCCATGACTTCTGAAGGTGATAGAGAGCAGCCATGCAACAGCATTAACTTGCTCCCTTGGCACTCTTGGCAGGGTTCTGTCTGGTCTCGTGGACTTGTGTATGTCCAACCAGCTTAAGTACTCTGAGGATACCAGGACTAAGGCTGTCTGCTATGGTTGATTTTCAGAAGTTTTATTTACTTTAACCTTTTAGAACAGTAAGTATAAATATCTTGCACTGTGAAGAACACCTTCCAAGTGAAAACATCAAAGCAGCCTACAATTATGAACTAACTCAGCTAAAGCTTGTTCCTGCAAATTGGTATTACTGCTTCTTACAGTACAGTAAGCTCAAAGAGGTATTACAGACGTGATGATACTTAGAGAATAAGAATTAAAAGAAAGCAAGTGAGCTGTCAGACAATTTTAATTCTCCTTTAGCAAAGCTTTTACAATCTGATTCATTTTTATGATTAATTGAAATTCTTTTTGCAGAGGTAAATACTTATTTAGCTAGCCTGAATTATCAAGTGGTTCCAACAAGAGGCTTGAAAAGAGGTAGAAAACAAATACTATGTTACTCCTATGTCTCCTCCTTTAGAGTGCTGTCATCCTTCGAATGGTCTAGAGAGCAAAGCTGCTAATTGAGAAAGTACAGAAGTGGCTTATTTAACCCAGAACTTAGCTCCCGTAATATTCATAACTGTCTCACTGTGTCTTGGTCACAAGAAATCTAAGCACAGGAATAGGTTTGTGTATCTCTCTCCCCATTTCCCCTTCCCATCTCCCTTATTAGCAATGCAATGTCCCCTTCCATCCCACTAAGCCTTGTGTGAGCTGTTATAATGCTGTTCATTGACCCCTCTTCCTTCTATAAATGCATATCATATGCACTGGCTTACTGCAACATTCTATATTGTTAACTGGATTGCTTTAGCACAGTCCTAGTACAGGATTTTGGAACATATGCACACTGTACTTGCCTCTCTAGGCAAGCTCCCTATACTGACCCTGTCTGGGGTCCCCAAACTATGTCTTCACATCTTTCAACTTAAACCCTGAATATGTATACATTTACTTGACACGCCTTTATCGAGGGTTAACCTCATCAATTCTGTATTGTGAGAACATTTGGCTAGAACTTGGGGAAGCATTTCCTTTTTGTTTTGTTTTGTTTTAATAATTTCAACTGTTGTCCCTTTGGTTTTGCAGTGGCTCAGCTTTTCAGTGAAAACACTGGCTACTTACAAGTTTGAAATTTATTTTTCTTATAGCTCTCCTCTCTATCTGGCCAGCACTGTCAAATTTTCCTTTCAGAAGACAGAATGGGACATGAAGACTGAGGAACAGAGAAGCTATTGTAGCAAAGATAAAACAATTTTTACATTCCTTATTGGTTTCACCAATCTGTGGTCGGTGCATGCTCTAAAAGTGCCTGATCCTTGCCCTCCAGACAGATGGAAAGTCTCCTGAGGGTTTAACTTTCATGTAGAAAAAGTTAGGAACAACATTCCTCTCAGAAGATTAACTCCTTTTGAGATTCTAACACTAAGGTGGTGATTAAAGAAGTGATCTTCCATCTGACCTCACCTGAAGAGACAGAGAAAAAAAGGTACAAATCCCACCATGAGACAAACAATTGGACTCTGAGGTAAGCCTCCTATTTCCCCTCCTATCCAGCTTCTGTGTGTTGTCTGCTAAACCACTTCTCTTCCTTGCTGCTGTCTCTTCACACTCTTCCCTATTCCTCTACAGCCCATTTCTCTGTCTAATCCCCTTTTTATTCACACACACAAACTTTACTACCATGCACACTCAGCAGAACAGTGTCTGTGATCCAGCACTCACATTCCCTAGATTTATGTTACAAGAAGTTGAACAAAACTAGAAAAAATACAGTCACCTGCTGTGAAAGGCTGATCCAGAAAGGACTCATTGAATTGAAGCAGAATGGTCTACCATTTGTGAAATATGATTACAGCTGCCTTTTATCTTTCATCTTGTTACTCAGTGATAAGTGACTGCTCAAGGCTGGCACTCAGTTGTTATTATTCCCCTGGTGAAAACACAGCAACGTGCTCTGCAATCGCTCTCGCACATCTGCGCACAGCATCTGTAACACATCATCCTTTAGCAAACAGGTATTCTTTTCTTTTGTTTTTCCTTTTCCTAAATGAACTGTACAGATTAGTAGGGAACATTTCTCCAAAGAAAAACTTAGAGGTAAAGAGCATCAACGCACCTACAGATTACACTGAATGTTTCAAACCTGCAATACATTAGAATAACTTATATTCAAGGTCTGCTACCCTGCTGCTGTCTCTTGTGGCACCCAGAGACTTCCATTTACCTATTTAGCCGATTCATTTTAGAGAACTAAATATCTAATAACTTCTTGGGCACTGTGTCCACAATGCTGCCAGGTACAAGCTGAAATAACCATCAGTAAGGCATCTCACAGTAGAAGCTCTCAGCAAGTGTTAATGTACTAATAAATATGTAAGGAGCTCCACGCAGTGGCAAGAGAATGTATTTCCAACTACGATATCTAACATAACACAAAAAGAAAGGAGTCTTTGGAAATGTAAATATGTGTACTAAACACCCTCTACTTAATTCAGTCTTGGCTTGATTTATTCTAATCAAAGCATTAGAATCATGACCTTTCACTAGGATAGCTTTATTCATCTTCAGCAACAATTTCTGAGAAAATTCAATCACTGGCTGTGGGAAGTTGTTTAATCAAGCAGACATTCTGAATTATGAATGTTAAGTAAAAGAGAGTCTTGCTCATGTGCTTTATAACATATGATTGGCATACCTGTCATTCTGTGCAGTAATGGGGTGAATTACTCTGTATGATTGTAAGGTCCTGACTACTTCCTGACAAGCTGGGGTTGACGAATACTATTTAGTCATACAAGACAGTTATTTGGGTAATAAATATATAAATATGAACATTTGAATAAATAAATTTTAATTACTTTTTTTTCTTTGTACCATTACTGGAGTCTGATATATAATCACCTTGGCTAAAACGATAAAACTCAGTATTAATTTATTATTTTTATTTTAAGCTTGCTAGGCTTTAATTTGTAACTACTTTCTCCATTTTTTTTTCTTCTACTTTCTCTAGACATTTTTGAAAAACTTAGGCCTGTTTCACAGTTTCTAGCTTCTCTAACAATCTCTGTATGAAAAGCAGACTAGCCTGAGGGCACTGAATTAGTGTACTTCAAAACCAAAGATTCTCAAACTGTGGGGAATAAACATTTAAATTGAGATGCTACCAGGGGACTAGGAGGAGGGCAATGGCAGGGGAAATGCCAGAGGAGCTGCAGCTAGGGCCAAGGGCTGTCAGGCTCCAACAGAGGAAAACAACAGCTCTGAACACAAGCAGAGGAAGCATGCCTGATGGAAATGACCACATTAGGATGTTGCTTCTCAGCAAGAGTGCGCTGACAATGCTAGATTAGTTCAGCATCTCCTTTTCCTCCTGCTCTGTGGGTATTTGGCCCCTTCCCTTCTCATCCTTGCTCTTGCTTCTGCTTGAACACTTCCTTCTGAACACACTTCTCATTCCGCTTGCAGTGGTTCCACGGCAAAGCGTTTCTCCTTCCCCAGCTGCAGGTGTGCTTCATGGTAGTATTTCCCCTCCCCATTCTCAGTTTAAGAAATGCTGCATTAGAAATTTCTCGTTGGAGTTGGGCTAGAGATGCAGATTGTACCCTGGAATATAGGAGGAAAAAGGTCTGAGACTGCTGCAGAACAAACTGGCTGACTGAATTATGCATGACATAACCTGAGTCAGGCATAGGACAAGCTTCAGAGACTTTCAATTACTATGTTCTGCCTCTGTATTAAAGATTTAAGAAAAAATGTAGATAGTTATGTTTTCAGTATTATTTCTGTATGTCTTTAATCATGTTTCCCAAAGATAATAAAGGCCCCACCTGCTTTGCAGAACTGCAATTTAAGAAGTCATATCCCTCTGTATCACTGTTAAATCTAGACTCTAAAGGCCTAATTCCTATACTTCTTGTCCAGCCATGTGGCTGTACTATTACTGTATGTACGAATGGAAACATCTTCAGAGCAGAATGCAAAAATCAGTTTCTGGAAGCCACTGTTTGGTAAAGAGCAGGAAGCTAGCAGGTGGGAAATAAGGCCAGAGAGGTTGTGGCTGGAGCAAGCAGGGAAGTGCCAGGCTCTAACTGGGAGTCAACCAAGTACCTACTGATGGAAGCAGATACGGACACCGTGTGGGATCAGTGTTTATATAGTCATCTACATGGTTAGACTAAGTCCATCTACCAGCAGAGTTATAACTTTCATAAAGCTGTGCAGTAGCCGCTAACAATCCATCTACAGGCTTCTATTATTTTCCGCAGGATGAAACACAGCAGTTAGCAGCACGATCCATAACATCTGCCTAGGTCCCACAGCAGGTTATCAAAGTCTCTTTTGAAGGATCTGGCTTTAGTGACACCCAACATGTTCCTTACTAGACCGTTCATGTTCCCGCAGCATATGAAAAATAATTCATAACACTACTCTATAATTTTGCTGGGCCTACTGGGATTTTTCATATAGTCTAGATTTTATAGGTTTCATATCTCCACAATTTCTCTCCTTTTCTAATTTTCAGCTACCTACTGGCAAACTGGAAATATTTTTCCCTTGTCTGTCACAGATTTTTTGTCTTCCTACATGGATGTCATATTGTTGCTTTGTACAGGTGGAAAATATACACACTCCAATTTAATAGTAGGAAAAATCAAGCAAAGCTATGAAAGCATTAAAAATAATCTTCCCCGAACAAAATCTTCCTTTTGTATCTATTCCTCGATACTGAATTTTAAGCAGGTAACTTAATTTTAATGCTAAGTTTTTATCTTTACTGACCCCTAGGGGTTTGACTCAAAAAGTTTTTAACATTAGTTACCAGAACAGGGTTTTAGAATGTAAACACAAGCAGCATTGCTAACTCAGAGATATAATTCTATGTTTATATTAAGCTTGGAAAAAAGTAAACGTAAAAGTGATAAATTTTTTGTTTAGTCCTGTTTTAAACATAAACTTAGACAAGGGATCTCCATCTGTCTTTCCACCTGGTCTCTGCACCATTCCTACAAATGTACATTTGGTGTGCAATGGCTTTGCTGAGGACAAAAAACAGATATACAGTTAGGATTAAAAAAATATTACACAGAACAGGACAAATAGAGAACATCCATGTAAGGTTTAGAACACTTAAGACTAACACACCATGACATTTTGGAAACACTGCTACCATATAAAGTATAATAAACTGCATTTGACTTTTGCACTCTGATATTTTACCCACTGAATAAAAATATTTTATACATTAAGCTCTCAAAGTATTCCTAATAATGGGATAAAATACAGAAAATCCTTCAGTCAAAGTTTTATCAAGGGAAACACGCATTTTTGGAATTCAATTTAAGCATTACTTTTAATGTTACTTTAAAAGCTTTCAGAGATGCATTTGAATTCCCCATTATTATAATCTGTAGTCTGAGACTTGCTGGATTCAGCTACAGGCCTATGTCAAAGCACAGTGAGAAACTGCTATCACTCTTAGGAAGAAAGTCTAGAAAATCTTAAAGATACTGAGAAGGTCTACGTGGTAGTCTGTGGCTGTGTGTAGAAAAATTGTAAACATCAGCTACAGTGCATGAAAATTGGTCATGACACTACCAAATCATTAGGAGATACTTTTGAGAACTCTGGGATGACAAATGAAACACCAGGTCAGAAACTGATATATGGTGCCTATCCTTTAAAGAGAAGCTGTGGAAGAGTGAAGTTACCTTAAATTCAACTATCAGTTGAGGATTTGAATGTTTTTTTCTAGTTCTAAGACTTGAAAAAGAAGATGAGTAACAGTCAATCATTCCAATTTACTAGCCTGTTGAAAGGAGAAACACCACTTCCCTAATTTTTAAGGCTGTTGACATGTCTTCAAATGCCATCTTTAGATGCGTCTGTGGGCAAGTCTTGACACTATTATCAGCATCGCTCCCTTGTCTTTTATGCAAACCCAGGTGGGTGCTGCTATGTACCCTGAGATCTCTACATGCCCTCAGTCTGTCTTACCACCACCCACCCTGGCTGGAAAGGCTTACTGGCCATATCCTGCAGCAAGCCACGAGGGTGGCTAGCCTTAAAGAAAAAACTGCTTCCTTTTGTCAAGATTTTTAAAAATTTTTATTTTATTTTATAATGGTTTGGGTTGGAAGTCACCTTAAAGATCATCTAGTTCCATGGGCAGGGACACCTCCCACTAGACCACTAGCCTCAAAGCCTCATCCAACCTGGCCTTGAACACCTCCAGGGATGGGGCACCCACAGCTTCTTTGGGCAACCTGTTCCAGTGTCTTGCCACCCTCAAAGTGAAAAATTTCCTCCTAATATCTAATCTAAATCTGCCCTCTTTCATCTTAAAATTGTTACCCCTTCTCCTATCGCTACACTCCCTGATTAATTTGCTTCTGGCTTAGAAGCCTGAAGAGAGCGGGGGACCATCTGCAGGGGTGCAAAGAACCGGCTGAGGAGGAGATGGGCACGGCAAGCTGGGCAGAGCCATGCCAGCACTAGCACCAATTTCCGTGAAAGCCCAACAACTGAAAATCAAGCACAAGGCTGGGGCGCGCTGGGAACTGCTGCAGCAGCGCTCCAAGTCAAAATAAAGACGCATTAAGCAACCTCGGACCCTATCCCGGTGTCAGGAAAGCATTATTCCTTCAGTAACCGGGACCAAGGAAGAGAGAGCACGGTCACCCCACCCGCGGGACAGGCCGCGGTGGCATAAAAAAATCCGAGGAGCCCCGCACCACCAGCGGGCAGCGGCTCTCTCACAAGCCAGGCAGACACTCGACGCGACTCAACTCGGTGCCACTGAGGGAACACAGTCCCCTGCCAGCCCGACCCTGCCTAGCAGTCGCCACGCACCAACCCCCACG
>NW_010110872.1:0-5364 GCF_000699245.1 Pterocles gutturalis
ACAAAGGACTGTCCTCTGGCCTTCTAAACCATGGCAATGCCCAGACCCACAGCAGTGTGAACTTTAATTAGAGAAGGCTTAGCCGAGTGTGCTTTCCTCTGCTTTTTCCACGTTTGCACAGCCAAGGAGGTACCCAAGCTAAAGGAAGGAAGGGCTTGGGTTACTTTTAGGAACAGCAGCAGCACCCACAGCCCCCAACCACAGCAGCTGTGCTCCCAGCAGAACCGAGCAAACCATTGGTGGTGCCTGGGAAGTAACCGCGGTGCGGCAGAGAATATACCGCAGGACACAGCACGCCCAGTGTAAGGACAACAGCGTACGTCCATATTCTGTGAGACAAAAGCCCTATGCTGAAAGCATCACAGAAATCACTGCTCTTAGCTGCTAACGTTCCAGAGAAAGCACTGAGGCCGCCCGTGCTGCCAAGAGAGCTCCAGGAACTGCAAAGAGTAGCTAAAGAATCTGGTTCAAATGCATCCGTGTCCGACTGCAGCCTTGCAAAGATGCTCTCTGCCTGCAAGAGCCCACAAGGGACCAGCGAAGAAGAAAAGCCCTGTAAAGATCTCAGCTCCATTGCACTCAGTGGTGCTCAGCTCCGTACCACTGCCGTGCCATGGCCGCAGTGACTCTGGGAGTGGAAGGGAACGTTTTTCTGCAGCACTGATTTGTCTAAGCCATGGAGAGGAGGCAGTAACGGGCAGCCCCGTATCAGTGCTCCAGTACGTCGCGCATTAACTATCCCATTGCACAAGAGAACAAAGTAAGCCAAGCAAAGCAAAGGAAGTCACCAAACTCCTCAGTGAGAACGAGGGAGATCTTTACATTGCTGCGATCTTTTTTTTTTTCCTGCAGAGAAATCAAAGGGAATGAAAGCCTCTACACTGCTTCAAGTGGCTTCAGTGGGGATATCCAGAAGAATGGAAAATGCCAAGATTAAGTCATTTAAAAACAAAACAAGGTTATTCAAGAAGCACACTTAGGAAAGGTCCTCTTTCTTAACCAGAAATAATTTTTCAAGTGAGACTGTTGATCAGTTTGTCAGCACTCAATAAAATTATTTGAGGGACAGCAGATAACCAGGTCAAAGCGATGATACTGTGAGAAATTCACTTGGCTTTTCATACCATGGCAAACACCTGCAGGGCTGGCAAAAACCATGATTCCCCAGGTGAAAGAGTTAGGAAGCTGTGAAACAACTGAATTGCATCTAATTAAAAACCACAAAGGCTAAGAGGAATTAAAGGCCAGAGGCCAGAACCATTGGCAATAACTACACCAAGAACTGGAGCAAAGCACATATAAATATGCTCTGGGTGTATTAATAGCGACCATTTTTCAGGAACACATCGCTCTTGATGAAGTTTCAAGTAAAAACAGGAATGAAATCCTTTCCAAAGCAGAGAGCGACAGCATTGTGCTGTGACAGTGATACAGACACGAGGTTTCATTAGCAGGTCCCTTAATCAACCTGCAGACCAAAATGTGACAACAAATCGGGCTCTGTAACAACCTCAGTGTGCTGACGTGAATTTCCAACTGACCGCTGTAACTGTTCACAAATGCTCACAGCACAACCTCAGCCAAACAACACGGCTTGTTTCCCAGAAACGGCCAGGAGCAACGGTGGGACCGCGGTCAGCAGGGGAGACGCCAGCACATCCCAACCGAGACGCTGAAACTCAAACACTAGGAGATCAAGTAGACATAAGCCAGGTATTACCTACTGCTGAAACTGAGGTGTGACAGCAAGAGGCACAAAGTCTTTCAAACTGGTGAGCACTTCACTCTAGATGGAGAGAAGAAAGAGAGCTCAGCATGCTCCAATCATAAAACATGTGCTGGACATCAGGGCAAAGCCAGCTGCGTCTGATGGTATTTCAGAGGAGGTACAGCCCCTCACAGCCCGTGCAGCATCAAGGCAGAGTTTCCCCTGCCCTTCCAGTTGGCTGAATATTGAGAAAGGCAGCATCCAGGGATGCTGTAGGTATCTCCAAGGCTAACTCTTTTTCCCAAAGCCAACATGAAGGAGATGGACCTGGATTCACTGCCTGTTTGTGGTGGTGGAAACAGCCTTTAGCAGTCAACGGACGTCGCGGCAATCAGCAGCAGGCTTCAGACCATTCAGAGTGGGTGATCTGGCCTTTTGCTTTCCTTCCAGCATGAAGGGCACAAAGGTGGCTTGAAGCTACCTTGAAGTCCTTCCCTGCCTCAGAATCACACCATGTCCTCAGTCAAAAGCAATAATGAGCCCAATGCAGCCGAGAGCAAAACCCACAGCAACAGGGGAGCGGGACGCAATGAAATCCCACCATGTGGGCTCACTGCAAACCAGCTCGACACAGTTATTTGAATTAGGTATGAAAGATAAGATCGTCTGTAGAACAGAAGGACAGTACCTGGGGGTTCTCAAAACTCAGAACAGTTGTTTCACATGCTGAAGGGGTTTGTAAAGCTCTGCAAGGAACCAAGCGGCACAAAGCAGCTGGAATACAGCTCAGAATAAAGGAGTGTTACAGTCAAAATGGACATATTCCCCTATTCAAACAAAAGCACTCTTTGCAATGGCAAGAGGGATTAACAAGGATTAACAAGGTTAATTCTCTCCACCTTACAGGAAAGATAAATCAAAGGTAATAAATGAACAGTACAGAGATGGATAAAGGGACTCTTTTCATCTTTGCAAATGGACTGAAGGGAAAAAGCTGAAAACTCAAGGCACAACACACAGGTAGCACTCAGTGCCACAAGGGGTTCCAGCAGCCAAGCTCTGTAAGTTTAATGTTAGTACAGGCTCATATCTCTATTTTGAAAAGCCAAAGGAGTCATTAAATGGACATTGAGAAGATCCTGGTTCTGGGCTAGCTTCTACCACCAGCTGGGTGCTACACCAACATTTTTGAGGTCTAAGATTGCCCATCAGTAAGTACAGAGCTAGTAACACACTACTTTGCAAATCTGTTTAAATTTTACCGATGACAAATGCTGCATAAAACAGAGATAAATTCAGATTGTGAAAGCATGTCTGCTCTCTTTTCTGGACATGTGAAAATTTCCAACTGCCCGGGTGGACAAAGAGACATCAAGTTGATCCTTACAAAAGTTTCCATGTTGTCCTGTGAAGCATGGGGCTTGACCTGTACCTGCTGGTCAGGGTGGTCGGCCCCTGATCTGGGCACACTTGGCTTGGTCTTTAAGTAGTTATTGCTCCTGGACTGTCTAATGCATAGTTACATGGGTGGTGAGAGGGGGCTGCATCCCCTGAGCCAGCAGAGAGTTTTATCAGCAAATGTCTTGCTGGCAATAGATATTTTTTTTTCCTTTTGATGTCTCTAAGCTGAGGAGATCTCTGCACAGGAGATAAAGCTGCCCTAGAGGTCAAAAATCTGGACAGGCAATGACAACCCCACCTGGAAAGCCATGGAGTTAGCTGCAGCCAGAAAGATCCGCAAAGGCAGCTTGGCTTTGTAGGAACGGTGGCTCCACAGGCGATGTGCACCCGCCGTTACGCCCAGGGCCGTCATCAGGAAGCAGAAATATGCTGAAAGACACAAAAACAAAACACAGGATGTGCTGGGGGCCAGCTGCCGTTATTTTTGCTTTCTTTGATGTCAAGATGATCCTTGGTCCTGCCTGGTGATGCCTGCAGAGTCACTTGGGTGAGGGCGGGCAGACAGGAGGGGAGGTTCTCAGCCCACCGCTGCCCTGTGGCCCCGGGGGCCAATTGTTCCACCTCCCCCCCCTCCCCATTTAGCTAGTGCCTTGTTCAGGAGAGGCTGGCAGCACCGGAGCACGGTGCTGTGACATGTTTAAGCAGCCTGCCTTCGCCAAGTACCACGGAGCGAAGGTTCATCACTTGTGTCAGAAGAGTAGCAACAACTCTTTGAACAGAACAGTTTTCCCCAGACAGGTCTTTGCTTGAGTCTGAGCTGTCAGCATCATGTCCCACCCCTACAAACATGAGCTGTGTTAGAGCTTCCACAATAAAAAAACTTATTATCATCAGGAGCTCATGACTCGGTAATAAAAATGCACCAGGAAGCGCAGCCTTCACCTTCTCCCCCAGTTCCAGGAATTGCTTTTCCTTCCCTTAATTAAAAAATTGGCCAAGTAAACTTGCTTTGACCATTTTTTTCAGCTGGCCAACATAGCACGGGAGCAGGTCTGTTCCTTATTCACTGCACGGGCTCCAGGCTAGACACCCAGCCCAAGCGCATGTGTGCTGCAGTGCACTCCCACGCGGGAAATAATCCCCCCACTGGCTACAGCTGCAGGGTCGTGCAGCTTTCAGCTACAGCTTTCAGCAGGGGCCGTGCTCACGCGTGCTCTGGCCGGTTAGCCTCCTGGGCCCGAGACCTGCGGCTCAAGCCACGTGGCTGTGCACCGATTGCTTTGCCTTTGATGCTCTTGCTGGTTTTTTTCTCTAACATCTTTGAATTCCTGCGATGGATGATCCAGAGCCTGGGTTGTTTTGACTCGCCACAGAAGAAGACACCATGGGAAAGGGTTGGAAGAACAGCGCGCTAGAGTTGCTCCTTCTTTTGGAGAGAAAAGGAGAGCAGCTCGGAGGAGAGTATTACTCTGGACCACTTAAACTACTCACATGGAAGCTACCCAGGTGCCATAATATAGAGACTCTTATGTCTCCCTCCCATAGATGTTGATTTCTCATACTGTGCCTAAAGAGTACCGGCTCATGTTGCACATATAAAATTAACACAAGAGTGGATTCAAACAACAAGAATATTAGAGGAAAACCTCAAATGAGCGTGCATGATCTGAAGTAATACATTGTTTAGCCAGGGCTCCCTGCCACCCTAAATGTACAGGCATGTTTTGGTTAAAACAGCCTATTTCAAATACTTAAATAGAGTTACCGGTACAAAAAGGGAAAACCCTACAAGTTTTCTACTTGTGTCTGTGTCTGCACAACAATCTGGCCAGCAGGGAACCCTGCTAAACATGCAGTGCCTAGAAGGGAACCAACAATCAGCTTTTTCCACTATTTGGAAATGTAAAACATCTCTCTTTGCAAAAAGAACACAAAAATATGTGTACGTAGGTGGGTGCCTACTGTGTCCCTCTATCAACTTCCAACTCACAGTGCTTGAAATTACAGCATCTAAGAGAAAATAGAAAGATATTTGGTAAAATAATGGCAACCTTGTTTCACGTTGATTGTCACCCCTGCAAACCGAAGTGGACCTTATGCACTGCACTGGTGGATCCCTCAAAACCAGATTTACCCGAATGCTCTGATGTGATGTAGATGGCCCAAATTCCTATCATCACCCGCACAGCAAACCAAAGCCTTTCTCACAGAATGCCAACAGACAAGTGGAGTGTCTTGGTGTCAGGACCACCACC
>NW_010110873.1:0-54889 GCF_000699245.1 Pterocles gutturalis
GAGCACTTCACCTGCCAGCAGCATCCTCTGTGTTCTGTCCCAGCACGCGGCCGCGGGTCCAGCACCACCCCACCCGCCCCAGCTCAGCCGCAGCCCCCCGAGAGCCCAGCAGGTCTCAGCACCTCAGTCCCCACCCCAGGAGCACCCAGGGGAAAGGAGAAGGGAAAAAACAGGGTGGGGTTTTGAGGATTTTTCAGGCATGCCTTGGGAACAGTTTGGTTCTGCTTGAAGCAGGAACACAATTCTTCTGGGGCCAAAGGAAGAAAAAACAGTTTACAAATTACCTGCCCATGGACCTCCAAGAGCAGCAATTGGCTTTTTGTGGCCTCTCAGCGCCCTTTCCCTGCCCAGCTTTCCCACAGGGTCTCTGCCACTTTCCATGCTATCACCTCTGGTTTATGCCGAACCTCAAGGTGTGCTGCAGTTTATTTAACAGCCTGTGATGGGGGAGTGACTTCTCAAGTGGTGAGTTTTTTGCGTTATTGTCAGAGAACATTGTGGTTTAATTTTTTTCCAGTCTTTGGAAATTTTGGAGACTGCAGAGAATGGAAACTAAATTTCCTAAACCAAATAATCCTCATTTTTCCTAGCACCATATAAAATATACCAGTGACGGTCTTCCAGCTCCTCACTGCACAGGTTTGGTGGCACATCACAACATTAGGCAACAGCCTCTCAGCAGGATTTGGCCCTCTTCGCTTCCTCCTGGAGCTCTGAATGCCCTTTAAGACATTGCCCCACGCAGTCAAAGGTACCCCGTACTTCACTGCGTCTCTTGGTAGTTCCTTGTCAGCTAGATATGATTTAAAAGCATGTGATTTTTGAAACACTTTTTGGGGAGAGCAACAATGTTTATAGCTATTTTGCTGACTTCAGGCAACACTGAGCAGTGATCCTCAGGCACAGGTTGGCCAATGGAAGCATTGCTTCCTGTTTGTGTTTAACTGCAATCCCTTCAGGGCTTGAGGAGACTTTCTTCGTTTCTGGCTAAAACCCAGGCTGCTCTTCTCAGTTACACTAAATGACACCGCCACCGGTTCCAGACAAAGCAGAGTCCCATTGCATGGCGTGCTGGAAATGTGAGGCTGTTCTTCCTCTTCATAAACATGTGCCTCAATGGTTTTGGTAGAAGTTTGTTTCTTGCAGTTCTCCTGATTAAAGAGACAGGAAATTAAGTAACAATAATTAATACAATTTGCCAAACATTGGGTACTGGAAGCACTGCTGCTGCTGCGATGGTGATGGTCTCAGCCGTAAGAGGGGAGATCTTTGTAGAAACAACTTTTGATTAGATGAATGAATGATACTTGACATCAGTTTTAGCGGATCTTGGAGTACTGGAAATGGGCTGCCGCATACAAGCATGGCTCATGCCCTTGGGAAGTGGGCTTCTGCTCCAGACTGGGAGCTCAGCAGCTGGAAATCCTGGGGAAGACTGGAGTGCAGAAGTTCATCACAAGACAAGTATAACAAGTATATAACAGGTATAACAATGTAATGTCACCATGAAAGAGGCAAATGCCAGGATGCCTCAGGATGGCTCCTCCCAGCTGTGATAGGGAGAAACTGGTGCCCGGGAGCCCTGGAGAGCCCACGCCTGGAAAGGTCCGTGCGGCTCCAAGAGAGACACGTGCATTGCTCTCTGCTCATAACTCTGGGGGAAATACCAAGGACAAAGAGGAGCTGGTTTTGGCTGTTTAAGCTAAGGATCTTTTCTGGTAAAAGAACAAATGGGTATAAAGTGGTTGTTATGAATCATGTATTATTTCATCTGGAAATGGGGAAACACAGTCTGAAAGTTGGGAGTGGATACAGGAACAGCCTTCCGTATGCACAGGGGAGACTGATCAGATCACTTTAAAATGCAGATGATTCACTGGTGGATAAAGGCACATTGCTGTCGGTAGGGTCAGATCCAGGGAACCCCAGCTTGGTGGCTCCCCATTGCCACGAGCTACCCAGTGTCAGGCACAACCCGTCTTGTGCCCAGGGGACTGCCAGGGCAGAGGAGCTGCAGAGCTGAAGCAGAGGCTGTGGTTATCAGCCCTTCCTCTGAAATTTTCTCATCTCTCCAGAATGTTCTGTTTGTTTTGCTCACTCTTTCATCTCCCAGGACACACTGAAGTCCCATTTTTCCAGACTGGGAGTTTCTAGGTGCTGAGAAGAGGCACTGCTGCAGCATGTGCATGCAAATGCAGAGAGTTGGCTAAATCCTCGCATTATAGCTCTCTGTGCCTAGAAAATAGCAAATGGGCTCTCAGAAGTTACCCCCAACCAAAACTCTGCGCCACACAGTCCCACAATGATCTTTTTTTTTTTTGACAGACATCATATTATGTCTGCCACATACAGCTCCTGCAGCTGGTCATCCTGGGTCCTCCCCGGGCAGTTCAGCTCTGCACAGCCCCAGGGAATCCCAGCTCCACTTCCAGGTGGGGAGAGAGGGATGTGCGGAGGGCTCAGTAACGGGGAGCAGGGGAGAGACAAGCACAACCCCTATGGGCACTCGGTAACTCCTTCCTATCATGCACCCAGGGCAGATGAGAGGCAGGAGCCTGCTGAGATGCGAGTTGAGGGAACGAAGGATGTGTTTGTTGCACATTAGTGCAGGGGAGTGGCAGCTTCTCTCACACTGAAGAGCTTTTAAGCCCCCTTTCCTGGGGAGACCCAGTCAGTCCCCGCACACAAGCACTTGGCAAGGAGGAGCACAGTGACCCCCCAGCCAGAAATCAGGCTGCTCTCCCACGGCTCTGCCAATGTGCCTTTACTCATGAGCAAAGAGTTTAAACAACTGTTGTTCGACTTGGCGATTTGTTAGCATTCACATTGTGTGACTGATAGTTTAAATCATTTGCCATTGTTTCTGTTCCCTAACTGGATGGCTTTTAAACAGGGGACCCAAAAATACTCTGGTAAGAAATATCAGATGAATATTCACATGGGATTGAGTTTGCATGCTTCTGCCTTGCAAACACTTGCCCCAGCATGGAGCTGCTGTGCACGTGCTCACCAGGAACCCCAGCACTCCCAGAAATCCCAGCAAGCTGGACGTCAAGCCATGCTGAGCACACATCTTGGCAAATCTCCTGTTCTTCACAGTGTGACTGCCCCCGGGGGGTACTGAGCAACTGCTCTGAGCACTGGGGGGTGAAGCACTCTCCAAAGTTCGACCTGTGTTATTTGTGAGCTTTGCGATCTCTTCTGCACATCTTCCACTGGAGGAAGTGTCACCCCATGTCCTTGCTGTGAGCTCCTCTGAGCTGCCCCTGACCCTGCCTCTCCACCTCCTTCCCCTGGGCTACCGAGCAGAGGTGGAAATTATGGATGCAGTGAAGCATCCATGGTCATGGCTTCTGTCTGGGCAAGTAAGAACCATGGTGAGCAGCCCTGCACAGTGTCTGGTGCATGTCACAGCCCCTTCTCACATCGTGTGTATGTTCAGCCCTCCTGCAAGCCACCTGGCTGGGCACAGGCGTGCACAGCAGGCAGGAGGATGCAATGCCTCCACGGGCGCTGCCTGTCATAGCATCCGCAGCTGAGCAGTGACTCGGCACCTGTGCCTCTCCCTACTCTGCCCAGTGCCTGGAGGGAGAAAAAGGGTGTGGAAGGAAGGCGCAGCCATGGGGCAGCAACTTGTATCACAAAGTTTGTGCCAGGCACCCTGCTCTTCTCACCACCTATCATCTCCATTTGGAAATGTCTCAGCCTGTGTCTCCAGAGGCCTCCTGGAAACAGGAGCTGGTACCTGCTGCAGCTCTCTGGGTCCTTGCAGGGAAAACAGGGACCAGACACTGCTGTGTCATCTCACACAGGAGACGAATCCTGCTATTTGTGTAGGACGGGCAGCTTGCTGGGCAGGTAGGCATTGGTGTGTGCTGCTGGACCAGACACAGTGTAGAGCAGCTCTGTGCACATGGCAAGGAAGCAGTGCGGTGCTGGGCTCAGACCTGCTGGCTTTCCAAGGAAGTGCTGTGCAAGTTCCCAGGAACTACTGCACAGCCTCTTTGGGATGGGCTCTGCTCGAGCAGGGGAGCGTGGCTGCCAGGCTGCCGGGGAGCCAGCGGTGGGGGTGAACACCAGCTGACAAGGAAACCACAGGCAGCTCCGCTGGCATACCTAGGGACAGGAAACCTGCTTCAGGAGCTTCCTAGAGCAGGATGGGGGTCCTGACCACACAGGGCTGTCACCGGTGGGGATATCTCCTAATTCAGAAGTGCTTTGGCCATTGGTCTAAGCCAACAAGTCAAGCTTTGGGTGAGAAGCTGCGGGTGAGGAGGACAGGTAAGCACACAGCCCATGGCTGAACAGCTCAGTGCTTCACATCTTTCCCCTGCTGCCGGGGAATTAGGAATAATACTTCTACAAGACACATTTCAGATCCCCCTGCCTCCCATGAAGGAGCCCAGGCACATCTGTGTCAAGAGCTCAGTGTCCAGGGGCTTGTTAGCTCAGGGAAAACTGGCCTGGCCATCAGCCCCCCGCTGCAAGAGCATCGCTATGGGTGCAGCTGTGCAGGGCCACTGCTCCCCCAGCCTGACGGCTATCCTCCAGCACCTGTACATCTCCAGAGGAGCCTGGCTTTCTTGGTGAGGCAACCTTGTAGAGAAATGCTTGGCAGCTGTTAGTCCCCTCACCTCTCCGCTGGCCACACTGACCGCAGCTCCCTCGTGATGGCCCAGCACCAGCTGGAATTCAGACATCCATCAGTTGTGACTTCCGGCTGAAAGAGTCCAGAAGCCAGCCATGGTTTGTCCCCTCGTGCTGCTGCAAGGCTCCGCTTGGCTCATAGGTAGCCAAGGCAGCCACCTCCGCTGCCTGTCCACAAGGCTCTCCCCACACTGCGAATGGGGCAGAGCTCACACAGATCACTGTCAGCTGCACCTCCCAGGGCTGGTGGGATGCTGCCGAGGAAAATCGCCCGTTAGCAGGAGCAGCAGGAGCAGGCAGGTCTGGGCTCTCTCGCTGTCAGCATGGGATGTCCCAGGCAGCAGAGAGGGTGAATGGCAGCACAAACCAGCGGGGAGGGCTGGAGAAGCGGCTACAGCTCCCAGCCTGAGTCACGCTTTTGCTTTGTGCTGCGGGATGACGGCGTTCCCACTGTAGGTTCCCACAGCCCACAGGCTGCTCAGGGCATCTGCGTCTTGCAAACTCTGCCTCCGTTGTATGCCAAGGCACATTTCACTTGCTAGAAGGACTCAGGGCAGGTTTTATATCCTCAGTAGTGCTAGGGGTGGTGGTGAGGAGGCACTCAGGCAGGTGATGTCCAGTCCCTGATGGGTCCATCCTCATGGGGTGACAGAGCTGGCTGAGCATCCCATCTTGGAAACTCAAGGGAAGAGTTTGTAGCAGAACAGCTCCAGGAGACAATTGTTGGGTATTTACTGGGGATGTGGGTGAGATCCAGTTCTGGTGTCAAATCACACCAGGGTTCAAGTCACCTCCTTCCTGCAAGTGTCTCACTGGCCTGGTAAGAGGGAGGGTCCCGTGGACCTTTGATTCCCAGCAAGAGGCGGCTGGCCCATCCCAGTGTAGGAGAGGGCTCGCAGCCAAGAGCCTGGAGCCCAGCTACGTTTGAGAGGAGGGAGGGACCAAGGAGAGGGTCAGGACCTCAGGACCTGCCCCTTGCCCCAGCCCTTTCTCCTGCCAATGTACATCGGTAAAGAGGATAAAGTCCAGATGGGCCTCTGCAGGAGGGCTGAAGATGGGTCCTACCTCCTGGGACTCCCCACCGCATGTCTTGCCTAGGTCCTCCAAGGGGTTGAAGGATTGATCTGTGTGGTTCCCCGCTCAGCTGTGTGACCTCTCTGAGATGGCACTGTGAGCAGATGGCAGCTGAGAATGTGACGTGGATCTAAGAAAATTGGGGAAATGCAAATATTTGTGATATTAGAAATAGCTACAAAAATATAGACCAATAAAAGCCATGATTAGGATTATAATAAGAAATGCATTCCAGAGCTGCCGCTGTGTCTTAGATTGCTTGGGAAGCTGGCATCTTGGCCTCCCTCTTCCAGGGCCAGTTTTCCCCAGAGGATTGCTTCAGCTACGTCTTTCCTGTGTCTATTGTCTGAGATGTCCAACCCTTTCCCAAGAGATGAAGGAGGAGGGACATGAAGCAGAGACTTCTGAGAAACTGTGTCCATCCTCATTTCAGCTTGAGCATCTCTTCCTGTTTTCTTCTCCCATGTAAAGGCTCTCCTTTTGAGAGCAAATCTGAAGAAGAGACCTCCCAGCCAGGACACAGTTGGTCAAGAGTATCTTGTTTGCAAAGCCTGCTGCTTTTCACTCTGTCTCACATTGAACTTCCTGTATTTATTTGAAATAATTTTGTATTTAAAGGCACTTTGTCTTCATGGGGTTCTCATGAAGAAAAGGGCAGCTTGGTGGCTCTGTTTCAAAGCTCTGAAAGACACCCAGCCCACCACACTGGCTGTAGACTTAAGCTTGCTTTGCTTGTTGCCATCACTGGAAATACAGTGGGTTATGTAGACCAAGAATGACATAAGTAATGGTGAAACTGGGAAAAGGGATCCTAAATTCACTGGTTCAGGCTATCATCATATACTTATTTATGTGGCCTGGGGAACTGTGTGCTCCAGAGGTCTGAATGAATTGTCACTGCAAACCCATCACTGACCTCAGTTGTTGACGGCGCTGCTGGGAAGCTGATCTGCAGGTCTCCAGGTGCTCTAAAGACAAATTACCAACACTTTCATAGAGACACACACAGCTGTCAGAGTAGGTTGCAGTTAGGGTAACATGGACACAACAGGAGATGTCTCTCGACGGACCAGCCCAGATTCCAGTGCACAGCACCTGGGAGCAACACGCTGCCACATCCCCACCGCAGATGGACACAGTGCTCCTGTGCTCCTTATCATCATTTTCTGTAGTGGGTGACAAGCACAGTCACATGTAAGGTGCTACAAATGCAGGTTTATTGTCAGGACGCACAGGAAGGATCAGGGGTGCTTATGTCTTTCCTGGGCAGCAGGTAGGGCAGTACACATGTTTGTGCCACAGGCTGGGCGATGGCTGTGCAGCAGCCAGATCAGGCTGTGTCCCTCTTTGTGTCGTGTTCCTGCTGGAGAGTGCCGGGCTCTGCAGAACTGCAGTGGGAATATGGCTGAATTGTGTTTTTAAGGGCCTGTCTACAAGTCTGGAGCAGAGATGCAAAAGATAAGTGATGCACAAGTACCCACCCAGCTGAGCATAGCCAAAGCTCAGCCCCAGCCACTGGCCTGGAGCTGGTGGCCCCAGCCCAGCAGCCTGCTCAGTCATCACCTCCACGATCTGGGGCTTGGAGATTTGGGAGTTTCACTGATGCTTGACTTGGGCCAATGGTACCTGCAGTGCGGGCGGGTTTTGTAAAATGCGGGTAGGCACCCCGTGCTGTTTGCCATTTGTTGTCCTGCCACAGGGGGTGCTGGAAGGCCCGGTCCACTCCTTCTCTTGGGGAGGTTTTCCAAGGATACTGGCACCTGCAAGAGCTGGTGGTTCTTGTTTCATCCTTGTCTGGTGATCCCTGGGGCAGAAGGGACCTGTGCAATAGCTGCACAGACCCTTCATGGGAGGCAACGACAGCACTGCAGGAGATGACAGCTGTGTGTGACTACAGGGCAGGGTCACGCTGGGCCAAATTTGACATTGTCTCTAAGGAGCACTGTCATTTTTAGCGAGACTGTTGTCTCTGAGCAGGAGAGGTCCTTGCTGCCAGGAGCTGGCTGTTCTTGAACTGTGTCAATGGCCTTGGAGACACTGCTACTGTGCCTCTAAATGGTGGGGGGTGGCACCTGCTGTGGACCATGGTCCGCTTGTGCTAAAAGCTATAAGATGCTGAATAAAACTGTAAACATGTAATTTTAGCTAAAACGAAGTAGGAAGGTCACTAATAATTTTCATAGACCTTTCCATGGCCCCTGAGAAGTCAAAAAGTTTTACGTTAGGCCAGAAAGAAATGTCAAGGGCAGGGAGAATGAGTGGAAATGGTTGAAGGTGAGAATGTGTGTTCTCTTCTCTGGGCAGATAGAGCTAACCGCAGACCTAAGGCAGATGGTTCAGCCAACGAGGCAGTAGCAAAACTAGTCCAAAACTGCCTCTGCTCTGCCTGCAAGGAAGGTGAGAAAACCTTGCTTGCCATACTTGTACTACAGCAGCATCTCATGGATTTCTGAGGGGTATGAAAGGTGCCCTGCCCTGAGCAAGATTCCCCTGAAGCAGTCTCTTGTCCATGCTGAAGCTCTGCTTTGCCGGTGCAGCCCTGCATTGCACCTCCTGAGGAGAAGGTTTTGGTGCCTGGAGGCCAAATGCCAGCATGTGCTTGATACCCGAGGGGTAAAACGTGCGTGCTTGAAGCCTCCTTCCCTTCTGTTGGGTTTCTAAACCTTGTTCTATACATCTCTCTCTTGTCTGGACTATTTGTGTTGCATTATTCTTTGTTTAGTTGCTACATATACAATCTGCAGTCAAAATGCTTTGAAGCAATCGATTTTCTTTTCTCCCTGAGGAGGGGCAGGTTCCTTGAATTCCTCTCCATCCCAGCTCATGTCAGGACGCAGACATTTTCACAAGCAGACAAAACCAAATCTCTTTCTTTTCTCCCAGGCTGTAGTACAGATTTGTTTTTCTTGGTCATTTGGTGTGCAGCCAAGAAGGGATGGGAACTGTCCACCACAGCAACCTCATGGTGGTAACACAGTTCTCTTCTTGCTGAAGGCAGCAACTGTATTCACCGACAAGCAGAGAATCAAGCAGAGCTTTGGGTACCATTCACTTGATTTCAACAGTTCCACACTGCTTTTTGTCAGATCTCACTGCTTCTTTTCACAGGGCCATGGAACCGCCTTCTGGAGGGCAACCTCTTGCAGAGACTTTAGAGTATATTCCAACCATGGGATGCAGGATGGACGACTGTAGGCATCGGGAGGTAGCGGCACATGGGTGCATTCAGGATCTGGAGAAAGGCAAGGCAAAGGGGTTGGTGGAGCGTGGAGGTGGGACTGAGGCAGGCAGCCGGTGAGGGAGGGGTTGTGAGACGTGCCTGCCATCTTGTGTTCTTAGAATTTGCTGCTGCCAGGAACGCGCATGTGGTCATTCCCATCATGGCTACTGGTTGTCCCCTTCATTGCCATGGTAATGGTGAAAACTCTGCAGTAAATCTGTTGCAAGATACTGCTCTTTCCAAGCTCGAATGGCTTGTCCCTCCAGCCACCCCATCCTTCCACAACTGCTCAGATGTGTTTGCCTTTCAGAGACATTACTGAGTCTAATTGAGGATAACTTTATATAATCCTCTTAGTCAAGAGTTTTTGTCTGGAAAAAAACAATTCCTTTCTGGAAAACACTGGAATGAAGCACATACTGCTCCAGCGAGGTATGAGCAGCCTGCAGCGTGGAAGCAAGGTTTCCCCTGCGAGTGTGGCTCGGTTTGCTCGCAGCACACACCAGCACGGTGCAGCTGGCAGCGCCTGCCCCTTTGCCTTGGCCCCACGCACCATCCAGAACAGGAGGAGCATGTTTTCTTGGGTTAAACTTTTTAGCAACCAGTTTAAACACTATCTCTCTCATTTTTCCTCATCATTCCCCCTGGGTATTCACTTATCACATTCTTTAGGCGATGTTTTCACCACTTGCTTGCACCTTTGAACGCGCACACACACTCAAATCGGAGTTAGCAATAAGTAAAACTATTCCTTCCAAAACAGAAACTCATTCTTGTCAAGATTCCCATCTATAAATATCTCTGAAAAGGACAAGAAAGTTTAGCTTGGCATGAAAATTTGGGTACCAATGAGGAATGCCAGTTTTCAGTGCTACCAGAATGGGCCCCACAATAGATGCATACCATGGGTATATACGTTCTGCCCAGAGCACATGCCTCTCCTGGGTCTGTCTGTGCACTACGACCTATAGATTGGGCATGGCTGGTACGTGAAAGCCTGTGGAAAGCTGCAGGGTGCTTCAGGCAATCTGACTGGCTGGGCAACAGTGCACAAATTCCAGAAGAAATGCCATCTGCAATGAGGTAACAAGAATATGAGGCATTTGGATGTGAGCTGTACAGACCATGACAAGGGACACCCCCTGTGCAGAGGAATTTAGCATCTCAGTAAACCCTGTGTGGGAGGGGAAGTGGGCCAAGAAGTGACTTGCTGGAGAGGGACTTCCTTGAGCTGGCGGGTGACAAAGGCAGGTTCCCTGAGCACCAGTGCCAAGCACTGCTCTGTCTCCTAAACCAGTTTCTTCAGTTTGACATTCACCCATCACCCCCAGGGTGGGGGCCCTACACATCTGTCTTGGCTCTTTCTTGGTCTCCCCTTGAGCGGTCCTTACTTTCTGCATGGGAGCTTGCCCCACCGTTGGGGGAACCTGCTCTCCTCACACCAGTTCCCCTCTGCCCGCAGCCATATCCCATGTCCTTTGAACATTGCTGCTGGTGGGCCGTGGTCCGGTGCTGTGTGCCCATGTAGGAGCAGGCAGGAGGCTTCAGGGCAGGACTAACTTTCATGGCTCTGTTTGTGCAGTGGGGAGGTGCCTGTTTCTCTGGCTGCTGTAACTTCCATGGGCATGTGGATATACCCCAAAACAGGTGTCTTTGCAGAACGTGTGCAAGAGTTCACCCAGCTTTACTTCTCCAAAGGGATCACCGCTTTCCCCAGCAGCTGCTCTGGTGCGGCTGTGTCTCTGGCACACCTTGGGGATTGAAAAGGAGATTGCAAAAAGATATGCTCATCCCCTGAACACCAGACGCTAAACTGGGGTCTGTGATGGGAGAACAGCCCCTCCTCCTGTTATCAGCTGGACCCCTCTCGGAAGGACCCCATCTGCGATGGCTGCTGGGGCTGCTGATAGCGAGGTCCTCAGGCCAGACCATTTCTGAACAAAGCCCCCTATCTCAGCTCAAAATCCTTTCCCGTTCTGTGTTTTAAAGCAACGCCTGGAGAGCCCGAACACTCTGGGCAGGAGACGCATTTGGCTAATCTCCGTCTGGGGCTGGCTGCTAGAAGCGCAGCTGACACCTGTCAAAGCGATAGCAGAGGTGGCTTCCCAAAGAGGCCTCTCCTCAAAATCCTCCGAGGCCCACGGCAAGCAGGAGCCAGCATCCCGCAGCCCTTATCTGCCAGCTGCGCTGAGAGGAACCTGAGGTGTGTGTAGGCAGCTTTATCTCCCCAAGTGACAAAACGCCTTGAGTAAATAAGCTACTGGGTTGGGGAAGGTCCCAGGCGTGTTTCTGGGACACATTTTGAGCTGTCACAGCTCACCGCCGAGGAGCGCATGGCGGAGGGGTGTGTACTGCCAGCACAAGCCTTCCTCACCACCCACAGGGAACAAGAGGACCAGGGCACGGAGCAGGTGCCCGGAGCGCCCATAGCGATGAGCACATCTGACACCCCCAGTGAAGGGCGCAGTCAGAAGGGGTGTCGCCCCCCGTTAGACCTAGGCAAGGGCAGGGTGACAGTCTCATCCGGAAGCAGGTCCCTTGGGACCGTGATGTGAGCTGTCACAAAGATGTTGGTCACCTGCAATGTTGTGACAACCTGGGAGACAAGACAGGTCCCCCTGGGGTGGTAGCCTTCACGTAGCATTGCTCTGGGTGTCACCAGGAGAACCTCTCAGTCCAAAACCCGCTTGCCCCTCCTTTCCCAAGCAGGAAAACCAGCCAGTTGTCCCACCAGAGAGCACAGCTCCACCACACACCTCCAGACGGAGACGTGGCCTGCTCACGAGGTGATGCTCTCCAAGGGTGATGACCGTCAGCCCACAGAGGAATACAGCTGAGGACGGGCAGTGCTGTACCCAAGCAGTCATCTCCCTCTTTTAGCTCTCTCCCAGCTGCTTCCCTCCTTCTCTCACACGAGGGAAACTGGTGACCAGAGCCCTGGGGTCAGGGCACACTCGGAGGAGCAGGCAGTCCCGCCGTGTCCTGATTATGTCATTGGAAGCCAGAAAGAAAACCAGGTTTTTTACATTTTTTCCCCAAATGTCATTTCCATTAGGTCGTCTGTTTCGGACAATTTAAGCTCTCAGCAGAATTCCCACCAAATTTTATATCAACTATTTTGGGGAAGGGTTTAAAAAAGTGAAAGAGTTTGACTAATTTTAAACCCAGCTTTCCCAGGGGACACTTAACAAAACATACAATGTCTAAAAACCTTTGACGTTTCGAAGAGTTCAAAATAACATTCCAGAAGGGATCTTTAGAAAAATGTTCCTGCACCGGTCCGGTTCCCGCCGCTGGGCTGGGCCGCCTCCCTTTAATGCCCCACATTTGTTTTCCATTTAGTTATCAAACCTACATTAAAATAAAATCTCAGAGTAAATGAAATCAAACTAACCTGCCTCCTTTCATTTTCAGAATATTTAAGGCATATTAAAGGAGCAGAGCCTGTCTATTTTCATTTCCAGCGGGGCCAGGTGCCGGAGCTCACGAGCTCATCCCCCCGAGCCCGTGCGATGGGGACGGGGATGGGCACACCTTTGCTCTCCCTCGTCCCACACTGCCGGGCTCTGTACCATTGCTTCCGGAACCACGCCAGGAGACGGATTTGGGGCTGTCCCTGCCACCCCCACTTCCCTATAAACGCACCCCAGCTGCTACTTGCATATTTACCGTAGTAAATCTCATTTTACACTAATCCAAGGACTCTGCAAAGCTCCCTCCGTAGCTTTTGTCTGGAGAAACTGGACACGTTCAGAAATGGTTTTATTAAAAGAGGCTCGGGAGGAGGTGTTTAAATCACCCTGCTCGGCAGCCTGATGAAATTACCTGTGCTCAGCTCAAAGAAAAATCGCTAAACCGCTTGTAGAATCCCCTTCCTTATATAAAAAAAATTAAAACCTTTCCTGAAAACATCTGTGATTTCTGTTTTCCTGCTGTAATTTGTCACTTTTAACGTGCTCCTGTCCCTCACACTGCCCCTCTGTCACTGCTTTGCCTGGGTGACCCGCTGTCAGGTCTGGGGCTGCTGGTCCCCAGCTCAGCGGCACGTTGCCTCTTTAGGGTTTAACGCCTGAAACTCCGAGTCAGAACCACACGGGTGGGCTGATCAGCTGGATGGCTCGTTCCTGTGTCTCTTCACCTTTGTGCACCATCACAAGCAATCCTGGTGATGGCAGGCACTGGGAAGTCATTTCACGTTTGTATCAGTCTGTGTGGTGGGGAGTGTTAGTGACAATATGAGACCTTTTGAAATGAAGACCTATTTTGTCTGGTTTATTCCTAGTTTACACAGTATGGATACCCTTCAGACTAAAATATCCAATTCTTATTTTTTTTTTTTAAGAAAGAAAAAATTAAGAATTAATGTAAATGAGTCAACATCTGCCCAGAGAGCATTTACTAAAATATTAACTATATAAATAACATGATTACCTTATTTTCATGAACAGCAGACAGCATTTCTTTTTGTCAACAAAGATATTTCAGATTTATTAAAGCGTAGTGGGATACGTCTAGGTCCCAAACATACAAACAAATCTATAAATAGTTAGAGAAGATAAGAAAAGTATCTTACGTAAACACTCAGCCTAAAATTAATACAGAAGTCAGGAATCCTTCCTTGTTCCCCAGTATATTTAACATTTCCAGATGTGCCTGGATGACCAGTTTGGGATTAGAGGTCTGAAACTGTGTGACGTGAGGCCCACTGTTCAGACTGAGTAAGTTGAAATAAATGTCCGACAGCACATCCACTTTTTCTACAGTCCTTTCTGATGTGAACAAGTGTTTTGATATTTCATGATAGAAGCATCTTTCACTTGATTTTGTCTGTCCTGCAGACCATTTTCAGGCTGTTTCTTTTTCTTACTGTTGCTTCAAACTTTTATCCCTTTGGACCATCTGGCCCTGCGGTCATCAGCACTGAACAGACTCGATCTTGCAGTGGATCAAGGACCTCACCATCCTCAGGGATCTTCCCATTATTTAGCTTGTGAGCTTGGTCAAGAAAAAATGTCATGTCTTGGAGCCAGTGCCAGTTCCCTGTAAGAGCCCTCTGACTGTGCCTGGGTGCGGTGTACAAAGGCTTGTCCTACCTTGGATGTGAACAGCCCCAACATGTGTTATTAGTATTATTCCATGTGAAGAGCCCCAGAGATCACTTCCGACAGCCTGACAGCACATTGCTTGGTACAAGACACTCCAGGTGTATTGTACAGTGGCTGAAGCTGGCGCACACCCCAGCAGAACCTCACCATCCCACTGACATCTGGCACACAGGCCAGCGTGGCTGACGTGTCCCACCAGGTAGGACAAGAGGGATGTTCGAGATAGATTGGGCATTTGAGAGAAGCCTCTTCGGTCTGTTTTGGGTGACCTGCTATCTGTTCACCAAGCTCACATCCACTTAAACCATCCCATTGCCACCTAAAGACCCCTAATGTCCTCTCTGTGCCAGGCCCACAAAGGGACTCTGACGCGAGGTGACACCATTCAGGTTGTAATTGTACAGTACACATTAAACGCTTCTGCCAGTGATAAGATCAGGCTGAACCACAACCAGGAACCCACCCCTCACAGAGCCGTAGAAAGATGACATCTGCCACGTTGTCCCAGCTAAGGGGGTATGAGCTGGCAATAGCTCCACATCTGAAGGTCGTGTTAAGTCACGTCCTACGACTGGCCGATTTCACGCTTTTTCCATAAACACCATAACTCCTTCATATATCACCACAGAGCTGGCTGACCAGCTGGGGAGGATGGGAGAGAAGGCGAGGGCAGGGCACAACAGGGCTTGTTCAGCCCAGGCGCTCGTCAGTTTGCTGCGTACACCAGGTTCTCCTGGCGCGTTCTGCACAATTTCTAACGTCCCTGCTCAGTACTGCTTGCATCGCTGTCTCCCACGAGCTCAGACCTGCACTTTTCCTGCTGTGCCTCTGCACTGCTCTCCCTTCAGCAGGGATCTCTCTGGCCCCCACGAGCCCATTCCCTCCACACTCGTCTCTCCGTGCTGTCCAGTGACCAACTGTCCTGCGATCTCGGACACATCTGCTGGGATCTGTCTCCTCTCACATAATGTTATCTGAAAGCCAGAACCTAGTCCTAGCTGTCATCCAGGCTCCCTCTCTGCTTGGTGGGAAGAGCGCGTTTCCTCCAAGGACCAGTTCCTCCCAGTCCGAGCTCAGGGTGGCAGATAAGCAGAGCGGATGGCCCTCTGCCAGCACCTGCTTGTGCCCTGTGCCTGTGCTGCAGGCACGACAGCTGAACTCTGCGTCTGACTTTCAGACAGCGAGTTGGGAAGGGTGGATGTGGCTCTCGCCGAACAGCAGCCTTGCTCCCGGCAGCAGAGCAGGGGGCTCAGGGCAGCTCCTGCTTGTTCCGGGACTGCAGCCTCCCACCAGCACAGGGAGGGATCGCCTCTCACAGCCAGCACCGGTCAGCTGGGGCTCATGGAGCGTCTTCCTTCTCATCCAGAGACTTAAGGCTCTGAAAAATCCCTTAACACCTTCAAGGAGAAAAAAAAACAAAACTAACAAACAAACTTAATTTCTAAAAACAGTTTTGTGTGAAATAGGATATTGTAAAGAATAAGGTTCCCCAGAATGGACAGGAAAAGGCTTTTTAGAGCAGTGTGAGAAATTATTTTATTTCCAAGAGTATCCTCTTCATCTGCGTTACAGCGTTAGGTCTGTGTTTACACAGCATTGCAGAGCCTTGTCCAGATAACTTTCCCGTCTGTTTACAAGTCAACAGGAGGAAGCTCCCTATTACCATCGCTGTCATGTTTTCTCATTGTCGAGGTATGACACAGGGACAAACATCTATGTGGTTGTTGCTGCTCTGTCTCTAGCAGCGGGCCTATTTCTCATCATTCAGAAAAAACAAACATATACTCAAATGTTAAGAGGTTCTACCTAGCACTAATTTCAATTTCCAGAATCTTTAACATAGTAGGTAACTTTGGCGATTATATCCAACTTGTCCCATTTTCTCTTTTTGTTTATTTGGGTTTTGTTATCTGGGAAGAAATTTTCTGGGAATTCTGCATCTCGGCTGCAGCTCTGTAGCACTCTTTGCTCAGGTTACTCATGTCCTAATCCGCGTTTCGCAAACCTCGGCACCTCTGTGTCCCTCCGCAGCTGGGAGAATTTCAGCCTCTGCTTTCTCTCCTATTGAGTGGCCTAAACTAATGGGAGTGGGAGGCTGCTGTAAGCAGGATTAACCCCCAGCCCTCCTGGCATCATGGCAGCACAGCTCCTGTTCCTGGTTAAACGGTGACCGGTGAGGGAAGATGTCTCAGATACCCCAGGTGAAAGGCCGGTGGGGGTGATTTTTACAGCAGAAAGACATCTGCCCCGCGGAGGGCTGCGGGGGGAGTCGGTTCTCTCAGGCAGCTGGCAGCTCATGTGCTGAGAAGGGCGCAGTCTCTGCCGCCGATGATGAACAGAGACGTGCATGAACGGAGAACTCCCCGCAGACACGGTGCTTACAGCAGGCACCGCGGAGCAGCGAGCCAAGGTGCAGGACAGCAGCAGCCTGAAATCTCATAAATAAACAATGCGGGCAGATCTCAACGAGCAGACTCCTGCTCTCATCTGGGGTCTGTGCTGCAGCGCAGGACTCGCTGCTCCCAACGGCTGCCGTGTGCAAGCAAGAGGCCGTGCTTCACAGGGCCCCAGAGAGCCCGGCAGCGCCCATTACCTGGCAGCACCCATCGCCTGGCAGCACCCATCACCCAGCAGCACCCATCACCCCAGCAGCACCCATCACCCAGCAGCACCCATTGCCCTGGCAGTGCCCATCACCCAGCAGCACCCATCGCCTGGCAGTACCCAACACCCCAGAGCTCTGCTGGGCGCAGACCGTGCCCTCACCACATCTCGTGGTGCTTTGGAGGAGGTAGAGCTCTGCAGAGGTCACAGATTCCCTGTTTTTAAGTGTTGTCTAATCTTGGGAACGGAGGTGGGAGAATTGGGCTGGAGAAGGTCCGTGTGTGAGGGAGCTGGTGTAAATGGTGCCTGGGAGATGGGGGCTTCCAGGATGCTCCTGAGGAGGGTAGGGAGCTCAGAGGGCTGTCAGCAGGGTGCTGGCCACCAAAGATAAACGCCGTAATCCGCAGGCTCCTGTTCTGCCCCAAACCACCATGGTCACACTCATGTATTCCCACCGGATACTCTGGGCTGAGGAAACACTGAGGAACCTCTCCTGCACCGGCGAAATGTCCAGGCTCAGGCGTGAGGGGTAAGCAGTGGCAGGGCAGGGCATGTGGAGCATCTGTGATGGGGTCAGCACCTCCACGAGGGCAAGGACCAGGGGGCCGGAGGAAAGTCCTGTCCTGCGAGGCTAAGGTGGGATCAGCGTCTGTGCATCCCCATGCCTGAGAATCTCATCTGAGCCCAGAGGTCACCTGGGTCGGGAGGGCTGGCAATGCCGCAGGCATGGTCCTCCAGGAATCTGACAGTTCGAGTGAAATTTGGGATCCATCTGCACCCTCTTCCATGGCCAAGGCAGGCAAGCGATGGCACAAGCTTCGGTGAAATGATGCATCTAATCCGCCTGAGTAATGCTAATGCAAGCCTCTTGATTAGTGTTTAGAAACCAGGCAAACAATTGATTTAAAATAATTGGTAAATTATGATTAAATAAAAACATTTATACAAAAGAGTTTGTCATTGATATGGTTAAATAAATATTTGTAGAAGTAACTTATACTTGGCTCCGTGCCTGGGTGATGAGCTCTCTTGGGCTGGCTGTGGTTTCATTTTAATAAAGACCAGAAGGCATTCCAGGAATACATAATGCTCCCAGCCCATCCGATGTATATCTGGGGCTTTAGCTCTGCTCGCCACTAACCCGGGCACAGCTTTGCTAGTGCCTATCACACCCCCTCCCCAAAAACATGCTCCTTATTTAGGGCTAAACTGCAAAACAAGTGGCTGTGTCGAGATAGTCTGGTGGGTAGGAGGGAGGGATGTGGATGGAAATGTTCAATTCGCTGATGCTCTCCTGCACTGTGGGAGCAGAGGTAGGACTGGACAGGCTGCTTTGTAGCGAAGCCTCAAGCTTTGGAGCTGCTGCAGGGCTTACAACAATACAGCTCTTATCTGGCCCTGCTCGGTGGGAGATTTCCAAGAGCTTTATGGAGGGGTTAGCCTCATTACCCACCATTTAGAGATAAGGAAACTGAATGGAAACGTGACTTGCCCAAAGTCCCAAGCAGAGGGAACAGAAGCCAGGTCATTCTGCCGGCCGGGGCTCTCTGGAGCCTCAGCTCTCGGGGTGCGCTCTGGCACATCCTCCTTGGGTCTGTTAGCCTGGCGGTTTCTGTGCTTGCTAGCCACCAAGCTGCTCCCGTGGACTAACAGGGCTTGTGCAGTGCCGCCGAACACCTGTGTGCTGCTGAGTATCTCCGCAAACACTCAGCGAGCAGAGGGTGAGGGGGGACACAGATCAGCAAAGCATGTAATCCGGGGCTCTGGAGGTCATGCTGACACTGCCATCACTTCGCTCCTTCATTTCCACCCAGCCACCAAGCCACCAGAGCTTGGAGCTGCCAGACCAGGCACAAAACCCGTCCTGCCTTCTCTGGCCATCCAGAAAGCAGCCGAAGGCTCATCATTGCTACAAAATGCACCAGCTCAGGCTGGTGGTTCACGTGTTTCTTATTGCTCCCAATATTGGTCCTGCAGCTGCTGGTGCAAGACTGGCTGGCTGGGAAGCCCTGCTCACAGACATCACACTGGTCCCAGCCTTCCCCTTCTCATGCTTTGGCAGAGGCTCCTGAGCACCGACACTGCTGCAGCGTGTGCTGCCCAAGCTGGAGCAGGATGAGGAGTGCCCAAAGAGGGTGCACATCTGGCTGGTATTAAAGGCAGCAGAGCCAGGCGGTTACTGCATGTAGCAGCTGTCTCATTCACCATGACATCCCTTCAGTAACACACAGTCAACCTGCAGCATAGACAGCATGTGGAGCGTGTCCGGCAGCGTGGTCTGGGGGTGTGCAGGCATGCTTGGACTCTTGACTGGGGTGACCTGTGTGGCTGGCTGCTCAAGGGAGGAGGAGAAGCTTGAGGGATGCAGGAGGAAGGACACAGGCAGCCAGCCCACAGGCTGGGCTTGCACCATGTACGAGGCACTGGCGGGATGGAGGGAGTAAGTCCCTGCTTTCCTGCAGGGCAGCATTTGAGGCTTACCCCTGCGAGCACCTTGCTTATGGCCTGAGACATCAGAGCAGACATGGGTGCTGGAGAAGCCCTGAGGGGAGCAAGTCACCAGCCTCTGCCCTCCCTGGCCAGCTCCATTGCGAAACCATCCCCAAAACGTCATCTCCAGGGCATTAAAATAGAAATTCGTCTGCCCCGGCTGTGAGACACAGACATACACAGTCCCACTCCGCATACGCCTCCCTCAGTTATGCCTGCGGGGAATCAGCAAAGCCCGTCCTCAGCCCTCCTCCTCCCACCTCCCCATGGGACACGGGGGACAAGACCCTCTGCTGCCTGTGGGTCCGTCCAGGGGTGTGACAAGGCACACGGTGCTGCTGTGCTGGCCCCCCCACTGAGGGCAGCGCCCTGACCATGGTGTCCCCCCATGATCTCAAGTCAGGAGGCAGCTCTTGGCATCCTCCATCCCACGGCTGCCTCTGGACAGCAGGGACCGTGTCCAGCCTGGTCCCTCCCCTGCTCTGCAGGGACAGAGGAGGTCCCTCAGCACCTTGAACTCCCGCCAGCGCAGCCCGCTTGACCTGAGAGCTGTGCTCAAGCCAGTGTCCCCATCCAGAAGTCACCCCTCCTGCTGACCTCCCTGGACTCAAAACCAGCCTGAGGCTTTGAGCCTTTAACTCTTTATTCACCCTTTCTGACCCACCCTGCCCCGAGGCGTCTGGAGATGATGGAGTGGCTGCAGCCAAAGGACCATGTGTGTGTCAGGAGGGAGCCCCCCACTCTGCCCGCTGCCTGGAGCCAGCGAGACAGGGACGGCTGTCAGCACATCCACCATCCCCACAGCCTGCAACACATGGGAAGGGACAGGCAGGGACATGGGGCAGCCTTCACCGCAGTGCCCGGGTGCGGCAGCACTCTGCACTCACTGTGCATCCCTGCCCAGTAAACACAACAGGCAGAGTTTTACAATCAAATATTTATGCTAGTAAAAAACATTTTACATAATCTTTAAACAGCTATGTCATCTCCCTATTTTCATTCTCTGATCTCTCTGTTTTGAATTGAGATTGGAGAATTTAGCATATTTACAAAGAAGTAAATATTATGATGAAAACATCAGGCAGCTTAATAGTAGCTTGAGTAAAGTGCAGAAGTATTTTTGTGTTTGTGTTGTCAATTGCATAATATCTTCTGGACCTTCATAAATTAAAGGACCTTGCTTGGGTGCTTGCAGCATTGTGATAAATAGTTCACAGCTCAAATTCAAGCAAGGCCTGTCTGCTGTCAGAACAGGAAGAGCTCATGGCATCTCCATCATAAACTCCTGCCCTCAAGTTCTACGAGGAGATAGGGAGGTGACAGACCAGCTACAATGCCTGGCAGACAGTGGCAATCTGAGGTAGGCAAACGATGCTGTGATGGCAGCTAGCAGAGCCTGATGCAATCAGAAGGAAAGGACCAGGTTCTGGTGGACCATCCATGTTCACAGCTTCCTGACCAAAGAAGTACCATGCTCTGTGCTAAGCACTGTGCTAGGACCAGGCTGGCATCATTCTGAGCTATTCCCCAGAGAACAGCTCTGCTTCACAGCGACAGAGACACTGCTGCTTTGCTAGCTCCAGCACAGCAAAGCTCTATCTGTCCCAGGTCATGGAGGGGAATATCCTGACTGTTTGCCATGTGACAGCCAGAGGACCACCTTTCTGTGCAATTCACCCCTGAGCTGAGCCTCAGGTGTGCAAAGAGGAGCTCATTTCTTTGCAGGTTCCTGAAGACCATGACCAACAGCACAGCTGTAGCTCTGCTGGGGCACTCTCAGGGCAGGAGATTCACATCTACCCTAACTTCAGGTGACTGAAGTGGTCCCTGTCTCCATCACTGGCACCCATTAATAGGCAGTTCACCTGGCCCGTTGTAGAAGTCTCCCTCCAGGAAAGATTGCTTCTTCCACGCTCTGTCAAGGTGAAGACAACCCGGCAGTAGGTATCTTCAAAGGATGTCCAGGGCTCCTTGTGAGCCTTGGCTACTTGTTTCCCTGTAATGCCTGCCCTACACTCAGTTTATCACAGCTGTGTGTTCATGAATGGAAGAATGCACTCCTCCTGAGCAACATATTTGTAAAGGCACATCTCTCTCCAGCCGTCCTCTTCCTTCAGGATTCTGAGTTACACCAGCCTGGGGACACGCAGCACAGAGCTCTGTGCCAGTCCAGCTGGATCTCCCCACGAGACCTTCGCCAGCACAGCTACACAAGCATGCAGCAAATTATCGCTAGCTTACACACCAGATGTGTGAGTTGGGGTTGTGACTTCATCCCATTGGATTTGTCTTCTCAGAGCATGCTGTGGAGATTCAAGAATCAAGGCCATGGCAGGAGAGCTCTTCTCCAAAAGGATCTGCCAGGTGCTAGAGAGAAGCCAAAGGCAAACTGGGCTCGTTCCTAAAGGAATGGACGGTCTGAGAAGATGTGACTGGCGGGATACCAGGTTTGGGGAAAAACTGTTTGCAAACTGTTTATGAGACCTTTTACTTGGCATTACATCCAACCCCAAGTCTTGCAGTGAATTCGGTTGGCTGAATTCAGGGGTTTGCTGTTGACAATGCCAAGAATCACTCTCTGTGCCGGCACCAGCAGCAGCGGTAGCTGGAGTACACAGGTGAAGCAGCAGGTCTTCTCTGGTGCAGGGCTGTATCTCCTGATACAAATGCCAGAGCAGTGGCCAAGCAAAGTGATTCCCCTGGGGGAGGCTGAGCGGGCAGAAAGCAGAGCCCAGCCTGAGCTGGCAGGGCAGCCCTGGGGGTCTGGGGGATGTCCCTCCCTAGGGCTGTGGCTCCACAGCCCTGAGACCTGCTGGAGTCTGTGGCACAGACCCTGTGTCACGTGCTCACTGCTCCGCGTCCCCAGAGGGATGTCACAGAAACATCAGTTCATTTGGGTCTTTTTCCCACAGATGCAAATCTACATAGAAACAAATGATCTACTTTAAAATAAATCAGTGCCATACACAATCGGGTGTGCTGGAAGAAGAGAAGGGGCTGCTTCCTGGTATCTGGTGAGCAACACAGAGCTGATATCCTTATGGCTCCGGGGTGTGACTTCTCAGTTCAAAGGAATTCCCTACCATGACTGATGTATTCTGGTATTTAAGGCTCACTCCTTCACTCACTGGAGTCGATAGGACTCCCTTTACAGCAGAGATGACTGCAGCGGTGCTGGAAACAGAACTGGGAGCGATACTGGTCTTTGCAGTCTTTGGGACCTATGTCCCTTTTTCACCTTCCAAAGGAAGGTGGCAGCTGGTGGTGATGCCTGCCCTTTGCAGAGCTGGACAGCGGCTGCAGCGCAGCACCGTGCCTGCCAGCAGATGTGTCCAAGACACGTGAGGGATTGGCCAGTGTGAACTCTGGAAACACATTAAGACCCGGTGGAGGATTTTGCTATTTCTGGACTATCTAAGCCAGATAGCCTCCAGGCAAGTGGCTGGGGATCTGTGGTGTGATCTCCGTTCCTGTCCTCCTTGCCTCTAGTCTGAGGTTTCCTGTGGACATCAAGAATACACGTGGTCAGGGCTGACTCTCACGTAATGACCAGAACAGGGAAACACCAGCTCTGGGCTGAGAATTCAGCAGCTGAGTCATTTGTGGAGATGAGGTTGTGTCACCTCCTAAGAAACAAGCGTGGACACAGAATCGAGAGTTTGCGAGGTTTGGACGCTGGTATTCCCTGGAGGAGGAAAGTGAGAGGAAGAGGGAGGGAGGAAGGGAGGAGGGGAGAGGAGGAGAGAAAATGTCTTTCAACTCCTCTGAACTCTCAGCCTTTGTCAGTGGCATGGTTTTTCAGGGCAGCGTTTGTGGCTGTTCAGTTTTGGAGAAGGGGGAAAGAATTTCTAAGAGCAGGTGCTAGGATCAGCATCACAGGACTCTGACTCTCCACCTCAGAAGCCTGGGGTCAGCTAACAACATGGCCTCGCACCAGAGCCCGCCCGTGCCTGAGCCCTTCGCACGCTTGCCTGCGCAGGGAGAGGCAGCAGTTTGCCAGAGCCAGGCCAGACCTGTGGCACTGCTCCCCACCGAGGCACCTCCGCGGGGACAGCCTGTGCGCAGCCTTCACCAGGGTCCGACAGGAGACGTCTCTCCTGGCCCAACCGAGCTCAGGCATTGTTTAACTATCTGACTAACTGGCTTTCTTCAGTTCACTTCATTCCATCTCAGGCTTACCTCTGCATTAAATGGAGTGGTAAATGGCACACTGGGTTTTAATTAATTCTCTGAGAGGATGGCAGGGTGGGTAGGAGTAGCAACCTAAGGAGGGTGCCTGGTGGAGCTCATGGGCTGGCTTGCTTCTCCCCTAAGCACCCGGGCACCTTACCTTGGCATGGTAAGGGCAGGGCACTGCCCTTATTTGGGATAAACAGTTGGCATGCTATGTAAAGCATCCCAAGGAGAGAGGAGCAGCCATTGTAAGTACCAGCAGAAGAGCAAGAGGTGGCCAGGTGGTGACTTTTCCGGAGCCAGTAGTATGCTGTCTGTCTTTCCCAGAAATGTGATTAAGGAGCTGATGAAGATGCATCAGAAGTGATTTTAGAAGAAGTTTGTCAAATGAGTAGTAACAAATCTCTGGGACCTGGTAGTCCCAGTGGACTGCAGAATTCTGGAATATTTAAAGGAACATGTCTCTGCTGAGCACGGTGTGAGACCCAACATTCTTATCTGCCATGGGTGGAGGAGGGTGGTCAATCTGATGCTCATTTTTGCAGAAGGCTCCAGTGAGGACCCAAGGAACTATAAACAAGTAGATGTTCATTCCAGTTTGCAAATTTCTTGGATAGATTTAGCAGAAATATGGAGGAACTCTATGTAAAAGGTTTATCATGCCTACCAATTGCTCAAAAGTATTTGAAGTATTCACTGACATTAGGGCTAAGAGTGGGCCAAAGAATACAGCGACTGTGGGTTTCCACCAAACTTTCAATGAGATTTCTCCTCAGACATCTCTAGCTCCAAGCTTGTAGATGGGACGAGGAAGAGCCTCCCAGGGAATAATGACTTGTTAAAGACAGGAATAGATGGCCATTACTTACATGTGAGTGAGGTAGTTTGTGGAGTCCCAAAGGAAAATGTGCTGGGAGAAGGCTCCTCAACAGAAACATTAGGGAAAAGGGCTGATGATTCAACATGACTACAGCAGTTAGAAGTAGAACTTCCTGCAAATAGTTGCAGAAGACTCTCTCCATGCTGAATGCCTGAAAGATGAAACATCAGATGAGATTCAACATCAATAAATGTCAATAACACACAAAGCAGGGAAGAGAAATGACCAGTCTGTGCATCTCCACAGCCAAGAGCCCAGCGTGGGCAATTACCACTCAAAGAAGAGAAACTGGGGTCACTTCAGACATAAGAAATGACAGCCCCGTGTCTAGTGGCTGCCAAAGTGACCAGTACAGTGTCTATGGCCTTCTCACAAGAGCACTGCAGTGCTCTCAGACTGGTGGCTCCCGCACAACCCGCACAGGGAGCTGTATGGAGAGAAGTGCCAGACAAGCAAGATCATCTTGAGATGCTCTTTGTGCTGACACAGAGTTTCTCCCTAAGAAAAGCCTCCCTAAGAAAACTCCGGTTTAACCAGATGGTGAGTTTTCAGAGGAGACCGTAGGCAGCAGTTTGAGCTTCTTGGTCAACACTTCAGTCTTCATAGAATCATCCCTTTCATTTTTAGTGTCATCCAGCAGAGTGCCAATGCCGATTGTTGGGATCTGGGAGTTCAGGGGAAGGACTATCAGTGGCCAACAAGCTGTAGCTGACAAGAGAAAGGAAATACAGAAAGCTGCAACAGTCTCATCCATTCCATCATGGGCTTGCAATGCCAGGGAAGAAGGAGCAAAGCCATAATGCCAGCAATCCTGCACAGGCACTGGCATTCAGGAGGGGCTCTGACACCTCCTGGGAGCAAACCCTGGCACCAGGAAACTCACACTATGTGAGGGGATGCTTGGGTGCTTCACCTAGTTAAATATCTGGTGTAAATGTGCTTAGACAGAAGCAGGATCACTCTTTCAGCTAGCAGAGAACTCCCTGCACACCCTGGCATACATGGCCAGTACAGCCTTGCATATGCAGTGCTGGTCTGACATGCGTCCTCCAGGGGAACTGCTCAGGTATTGTCTGTGGATTAATAAAAAGTCCTGGGAAAAGCCTAGGGAGGAACAAAGGTATCCCACTAAAATGGGGGTCAGGCCAGCCAGATGGGACACCACTTACATCCCTGTGAAATCACACCATGCTTGGCATTAATCCAGATGAACAGTCACCAAACAAGTAAGCAGAGAGCTTTATTCTGTAGCAGAGATACATCTCGCCCACGTGGCGTCTGTGCACACTCACAGTGTCTCAAGCTCAGGGAACTTGTGATCTTTACACAAATCCATCTCCCAGGTTTCTGTGCTTGGGGAGTTTGCAGGGTTCATCCTCCATTCTGATATGAAGGCAAGGAATTTATCTCCATCAAATGGTCTCCACCTGCCACTGTCTGGCCATCCTCCCCAGCTGAGGCAGACCACACACCAATTTCTTGCTCATCCTGGGATAACCTGTTTACTTTTTCAGCTGCACATTTTGCAGTCCCTACCCCATCTAAAAAAAAAAAAAAAAAAAAAAAAAGCTTGACCCTGTTGATCATTGCCCAACCTTTCTACCTCCTTTTCTTGCGTATTCCTGATTTTGACTCATCACAATACTTTAATTCATGCCTTGGAACAATTCTGAGTTTTTACTATGTTTGTGTGGGACCATGTGAAAAATTTTCTGAAAGTCAAAACCTGAAGTTTTTAATTGGTTCTGTTTTATTCACTGCTTTAGAGGCACCTCCAGACTGCTCTGAAAAATTAGATCACAGCCTATATCCATCATGCCTACTAATCATTTTAGTAGTCCATGCTAGAAAAAAAAAGTCCTGTCCCATCAGCCTCCTCCAAGCATTTGCTATCAGGCCTGGAGCTCCTGTGCCTACACAGGACACTTGGGGCAGCTCACTGCTCTTGGGTGGTCCTGGGCCATCCCTGATGATGGCCTTTTGCTGCCACAGGGAGAATTATCCCAAGCAGGGTCACCCAGTGCAGCATCTCTCTTGCACTCCACTGCTCTTCCATGGAACTCAAAATACTGGAGATGGTAAATTTCAGGCAGAAAAGGACACAGACATGAACAATGCCAGTAGCAGCAAGAAGGGGCTGAGGAAGGAGAGCATATTCTCTCAGGAAGACAGCACTGGAGTGAAAAAATCTTGGAGACCCTTCCTCTGGGCTGCTGGGGGACGTGCATCACCATGGCTGATGTGGAAATAGGGACCCAGCCGTCACATCTGCAGAGATTCCTGAAGGGGTAGAGGAACAGATCCAGGGGGAGACCAGCCCATGAGGCGCTGTATGGCCAGGGCCTCCTCTGGCAGGTCCAGCTAATGCACGATGGAGAAGACATTAGGAACTGGCAGGCTCCAAGGGGAACAGGGACACACAAGCGGGGCTTTGGCCAGAAGGAGCAGGAAATCATACAGAGGTTTGCAATGCAAGAAAGTACAAGGAACTGCAGTCTGAGACTATGGATGTTGATGAGTCCTGGCTTGTCCTTGAGCTGCTCATGGTGTGGTTCTGATAAACGGTGGCATTTGTTTCAGGACAGCAGTACTTATTAAAAGAAGTCCGCTAGACATGATATTTCAAACATAGTGGACTAAACATTAGGACAATTAATAAAGAACAAGCCTCCTGGAAACCTTGCTGGACACGGCAATAGGGCTCTGCTCACTGATTCAGGTGAATGGAGATGAATTTATTTCAATAACCTCTTCCCCATCAGACATTAAGGAATATCCACTTCATCAGATGTAGCATGACCAGGAAATCACACGTCCAGCCCATGACAGGTAGAGGGCTAGGCTCAGGGCAGCCTCATCGCATGGACTGCACGAGGGTGAGGGACCCCAGCACTTCTCAGCTGTAAGTGGGGCACTGCTGGAATCGGAGTTTCTGGGGCTACCAGGTTTTAAGGTCTTTGGCAACATGGGCTTACAAGTCTGGAAGCCCTGAAATTCCTGTCATCAAGCCAAAATGTTTAAGAGGACTTCCCAGAAACCACAGGATTTAAAAAACCCCCACAAAACCAACCAAACAAACAAAAAAAACCACCCAAAAAACACACAAAACCCCAAAACAGGTCTAACGGAGTTTTCAGGTGGACGTTTATGATCTAGCGGCAATTTAGGCAGCTTCCCAGGTGAGACCCAGTCAGGGAAGCTGAGACCTGTCCTTGACTTAGTTTGACTTGTACCATTCAGGTTACAAGGGAAAAGGTGCCATCAGTTCACTTCCTTCCACTCACCTCAAGTGAACCAGACATGGGCTTGGGGAGGGGGAGCCTCAAAGGATCTGTATCTCTTTACTTTGTGTGTTTACAAAAAGTTTTGCTTCTCTGGGAGAATGCTCGGTAGGTGGAGAAACATCCTCTGTTGCTGCTGTCTAGCACATGGCTGTGCCCAGCCTCCTTGGGATTACTGTGCCCATCTGTAGCACAGCAAACTTTTAAGATTTAGCCCTCCCTCATATATTTGGCATTATTCTTAATATCTGTGTGTAACAGAACAAGAGGACGTGTTCTGAGTGCCTGCAGCATATGCCACCTGAGCCAGAGCATATGTGAGCATCTGAAGTGGATCATCCTACAGATGCAGCCACACACTGCGTGCACCGAGCAGCACAGCTTTGGGCATGCTTGTTCTGCAGGAGCTCCCAGGCTGACTTTCAGCTTCCCAGCACAGTCCAGGATCTGTGCAGCCTAGGCTCCGTGCAGCCTAGGCTCCGTGCAGCCCACGATCTGCGCAGCCTAGGATCTGTGCAGCCCACGATCTGTGCAGTCTAGGATCCGTGCAGCCCAGGATCCGCTCAGCCCAGGGTCCGCGCAGCCCAGGGCGCTGCTGGCTCTGTGTGTCAGCACCAAACAAGCCAGACGAGGGTCAGCAGTGGCCCAAGTCACAGCTGCATTTTCCAAGTAGCCATGTCCTCTGGCTCCCTGATGGGAAGGGCATCCAACACGCACCCACGCGGAAGGACCTGCACCCAGCTGTCCCCTTGCCCAGGACACCTGCCCTGACCCCAGCCCTTCCGTCGTCTGAGGGGCACACAGACCCCAAACCCATGCTGGCCACCCCGGTGCGAGAGCCGGAGGCCGCGGGACCCGCCCTGCACCACGCTGCAAAGAGTTAAGCGCGGGCTGTGTTGATATTTCTGAGCGCTCCCAAAGTCAGCGAGCCGGGAGCGCCCTGATTGGCTGCGTACCGGCCGGTAGTAATTAGTATCAGATATCAAACTTCTGTCTTTGCTAAGACCCTTTCCGATAGTTGCTGCTCCCCGCTAGACGATGACATCAGCCAGGACACCCAGCTGCTGGTAGTAAACTCCGGGCAGGAGGAGGCTCCCGCTAGTTAATTAGTTCAACACGGCACAGGGCAGCAGTTGGTGTCTGTGGAGGGTCAGTGCTGGATGGGACCAAATCTTTCAAAGCCACTTGCTGCTTCTTGCCAGCCAGCTGTAAAAGCACCCAGAGAGTCCAGGAGAGCTGGATGAATCCTGAGCACTGGCCACGGTCTGGTCGGCTTTTCTCTGTGGAGGAAGTTAATGGTTTAAGTGGGGGGCGTCTGGATCTGGTCCCCGAGTCACCATGACACTCCTGGGGTCTGAGCACTCCTTGCTGATTCGGAGCAAGTTCAGATCAGGTAGGGGAAACCTTGAGATTTCTCTTAAAACTTCTCTCTCCGGCAAGCCGTAGCCACAGACTGTTTTGCATTAAATGTTTGGAAGCAGCATGCGAGCAAAATGTTCAGGGGGTCATGGAGCTGTCACGGCTTTGCTCTTACAAGAGGCTATTCCGCAAGTGGAGAAACACATCTTCCTTCCTCTCTGTTGCTTTTTTTTTTAAATTATTCCTGTTTTTTAAATTGTCTTCAGTTTATGTCTGTGGTTTATTTCGGTAAAGCTGCAGTCCCCAGGTCTCCTGCCCTGGCCCTGCTGCAAAGGATTTGGGCAGGAAGCCAAAGGGCATCTGGGATAAATAAAGTACCTAACAGCGTCCGTGTGCTCCAGGTGCTCTTGCGGGTCCGTCTGTAATAATCGCAGTGAGGATGGGCCTGATGCTCTCTCTGACATGCAGGCAGCTGACTTTGTTCCATTAAGTTGTGACTAATTGGAGAAAAATGAATTTGAAGAAATGCGTCATTTTTAGAAGTAAAAATAACAAATGGAACATGAAAAGTATTTAAAGTGACATCATCAGAGAAATAAAACCAGAGCCGCACAATTGATTGCTGCTCTCAGAGGGTTTGCAAGTAAAACATGCCTCTGTCTCGTAAGTTAGGGGAAGCACCGGTAAGGGGCTTCTCGGAGGACGTTCAGCGTGAGTGAAGGTGAGTGAAGGTGAACTATGGGACGGTCACTTCTAAATCAGCCCCTCTGCTGGATATTCATGCCTTTATTCACTGGCTTTATTTATAGTAAGTATGCCGTGTTTGTGAGTGGGTATCTTTACTTGCGATTTCTTTTAAATGAACATAACATACTGTCATGTTAATGGTAATGTCAAAAAAGGTTCTCGAGGAGCTTTCTCTGACCTTCCCAGAGGTGAAGTTCTCCCCGGGAATACTGTCTGAGGATGTTCAGACAAACCAGCTGCATGTGCCGTATGGGAGACTGTAAAACCGGACGGGGTAGTCACGCTGGGACACGCACCCGGTCTGGCATGTTACCCGTGCCGTGAGTGGTTTTGCCTCCTTGTGCATTGTAGATAATGAAATTAGAGATTTATGATACTGATGGTAGACATGAGTGGTGTTATCAGGATCTCTTAGATAGCTGGGTGGTCAACTCAAACTTTGTTTTCTCAGCAAATACAAAGTTGGCAGTTGGTTGAAAACCCAAGAGTGTGTGTGCAAACACAAGTATCCTAGTCTGGCTGAATTATACAAAACTTGGGTCCAGGACTTTGGTGTGGTTTCCATATCACTCTGATCTTACATTTCATTAGATTAAGTCATTCCTTAGATTTTGTTGGTATATTATGGTACATTGCTGTTCATTTGAAAAAAAAATTCTCGGTCTGTAACAAATCCTCCAGCAACTACAAAGCAACACTGCCACCTTTCTGACAGAGGAGGATGGGCTGCGTTACATGTCCCTGCGTTCTTTTCAAATGAACCAGTATTGTTTTTAAGGCTCATTTCTGGTTTATTTGTAAGCTGGCTTTATAATGGAACCAACAGTGGGATCTGTAAACATATTTTTCAAATGATTCTCCAGTAAAAGTAAACTTTGTGGATCTTTGCGTCCATAAATTCTTGTGCCTTTCAGCGTTTCTAGGGCAGTCAATTTGTGGGGCATTCTTTGGTTCATGACTTATTCCCACAACTGCCATCCCTCACTATTGCTTGGTGAAAGATAGGTTTCCCATTTGACAGGATTTGTTATGTTTGAACCAGGCTTGCCAAAATCCCCAATGCGAGTCTGTGCCTCGGTCTCCCCACTGCTGGGACCGCTGCCGGTAATACGGGACGTGGCCACAGCACAACCCGGGTCACCGCAGTCTATGAGACAGGGGAGGAAAGAGGGATGCTGAAGAATACAAATAAATCAATAATGCTGCTTTCAGTTTGTGCTGGCTTTTTAGTAACACGGGGAATAGAGAAGAAAAGATAACATTTAATGGTTGAAGTGCTCAAATCTCTTTTATGTGCAAAGTCTCTGTGGGAGGGTTTCCTCTGGTGTCCCTGCTCTGTGCGCAGACTTCGGTAGCTATAAAGCCGCACAAGGATGGCAGGAGGTGCAGTGCTCTGATTTACTGGCCTCCCTTTGCTTGGTGGAGGGATGAATGTCTCCCACAACCCACCTGCCTGCACCTCGCCCCCCGCGTGGCTCAGGGGCTGTCACACGCTAACAGGCAGCTTGCAGAGAGCTGTGTAGCGTGCACAGAGCAGGTGATGGACAAGCCAGGAGGGACTGGGTCCTGAAATGCCAAGCCCCAGGGAGCCGTGCTGCACGACGCGCCATGGCTTTGGAAATGGTCTTGCGCAGGCAGGTGTGAGGCTTTGCTCGCTCCCCAGGTTTGGGGAGGATTAGCTGTACTCTGTGACTCATGACGAGGCTGAATCCCTTTTGAAGGATTCCAGGCCAATGGTAATGAGGGCTGAGGTAAATCTTAATAACTAAACTTTTGCTGTCTCTCCACGGCCTGCACACATGGGGCAGCTGAAGGAAGTCTGTGTGAGTTAAAGGGTGCTGGAGATACGTTGTCTCTTGTTGTTTCCTCATCCCAGAACCCCTTTAATCTCTGCGGCGGACAGGAAGAGGGGCGAGGAGGTGGCAACTAGAAGATGGTGGCACATAGGTGTCCCTCCCAAAGTGGCTCGAGGGTCCGCGTTCCGGCCTCTTGCAGCACCAGTAGCAAGAAAAATAGTTTGTCCAGGAAAGGCTGGTCTGGTGGAGGCAGAGGCTTTTCCACGCAGTGCCCAGCAATCCTCCCTTCAGTCCCTCAGTGTTTTCTCCTGCTCATCTCTCTGCAGCGGTGCACGGTGAAGGGCCAGCATGGCCGTGCAGCGTGGAGAGAGGGCAGCCACCGCCGTGCGGGGCACCAGGAACCGCTCCAGAGGAGACAGATCAAATCACCAACATGCTGCAGGCCTTCAGATCCCCCTCCCCTTCCTGGAGGATTTGTGTGCGTGTTTATTTTGTCTGTTTTGCCAAAGATAAATATACTGATCTGAGGTCATCCTGACAAATTTTGCAGGAATGATGATTCTTCAAGCCTGCCATGCTATCCCATGTGCTCCAAATATCAATGGGATTGCACTAAATCAACCAAGACGGCTAAGGGCTGTTCCAGAAACATATTTAACTCTTCCCAGAGATGATCATTTATGTGAAGTGCTCTCCTGCTTTGAATACAAACCAACTGTACTCCAGCAGCGGAGAAGCGTTGTCATCAGACAGAGCAAACAAAGCTGGCAAATGCAGACTTAACCTTAACTCTGACCTTTTCTGTCCAGCGATACAGAAAGTTTACAAGGCCAACATTTGCACAATATTAGTGGTAGTTCAGATAATTGGTGAGAAGTGAAAGTTTAACACTCTAAGCATGGCTCTGCATGGCTTGGCATGAGTAATATCCAGGGCTAATTGTGGACACGTGGGCATGAATTTGCAGAGAAGCCCAGCTCTATGGAGGAAAGGATTCATGCTTCCACGTGGGGCTTGAATGAAGCTGGTTGAGATGGGAGAGGAATTTATTCTGTCTGCCTGTAGTGGAGAGAGTGATCTGGACCAAAATCAGCAGGTTAGTAAAGACAGGACAGAGTAGATCTTGGTAGGGTGTCAGGCCAGGCATTTTGGCAGAACCTTTATTTTCATTTTGCCGGTATCCAAAGATAAAGCATGTGCATGTGTTTCCTCTCAGATCATGAACTCGTACAGTTCACAATCAGTGTGGGCATTCAAACCACAGCCTCTGGGGAACTGATGACACTGTTCCGTGATTTTGTGACGTTTTTGTAAAACACTGCCTTGATGGAGATTGGTTTGTGCTTGGTTTCGGTTTTCCAGCATATTATACCTTGGCGTTTGAGCTGACAGACAAATGTGTCTCTGGCAGTTGGACACGTGTTATGGCACAGATTGAAACGTACCTTGCTGTGCTCAAGGAGAAGGATGTACTCAAGTCATGGGGATGCTGTGGGGAAGACTCCTGGTGACAGCCTGTTCTCAGGACCACGGCGAGGTTGGGGTTGCACATGGTGATGGACACAGCCCTCAGAGGGATTTCACAGCGGGTTTTTCTGTGGTGGACACCTGTGCCCATCCAGTGGCCTGGGCTCCTGGCTAGCCCGGTGTGGTCCTGTGTCACCTCCAAGGCACCTGCAGGCCCACGTGGGTTTAGAGATGATGTTCTCACCAGTGTAATGGGATTTTCAGCACAGTGCAGCTTCCCGGCTAACACACAAACTCATAGCACACCTGACCGGGAGAAGGTAAAACGCTCCCCTGCTCTGAAGCAGTGAGCACCACAGGCAGAGGTGACGCTGGCATGGCTGGGCCCCCCAGGACAGGACTGACCAGGGCTTCCCATGGCTGGGCTGAGCAGTGCCATTGTCAGCAGGGCTGCAGCTGGCTCAGCTCCATCTCTGCTCACATGGGGCCCCACACAGGCCATGGTGTCAGAGGATAGCATGGGTCTGGAGACACCATCTGACAGAGAAATCACTTGGTGGCATCTGGCTATCAGCAGAGCAGATGGGCCAAGAGCCATGGAGGGGCTCAGGACAGAGCCTGGCCAAGGTGTTCTTGCAAAACAGCAGCTCCAGAAAAGCAGACCCGATGATGCTCTGCAGGACTAGTGCTTCACCCTGCTGGTGGTGGCACCGGGAGGTTGGCTGGCTTGTCACCCAGCTCGGGGTGACTCCACATGCACCCAAGTACAGCCTGATGTCAGCCCATGGCTCCGCTGGGATGGAGCACCGCTGCTCCCAGCTGCCCTGCCCGTTTGGGTGTCTGGTTTTGAATACAGGCTCCTACCCCTGACACAGCTGAGAGAAACAGATACAGCCCCAAGAACGCCACGAGCAACATGAATGCACCCTGCCACCAAGGCAGCCCCGCTCCCGCCCCGCTGGGGCTCTGGGAGAGCGGAAGGATCCCACGTGCATCTCCCACGGGGCAGCTTCTTTCCTCCTGGCATGCTCACGCGAGAAAGCCTCAGATATCATCTGTAAAGACAGTCTCAAAGCAGGCAGCAATTCTGCCTTTCAAGGGAGGCTGGGTCCAAAACGGAGACATTTTCTGCCAGCCAGCGTGTAAGCAGGGGCGAGTCACCAGCTCCCTCTGGTACACACCATGGCCGTGGACAAACACGTGTTTCACATTTGCTCAGCTGCTGTTTGACATGCAACAAAGCTGCTGCTGTTGTAAACAGGAGTCCCTTCTCCCCACCACCCCATTCCCAGTTTGCTGCCAATTTCCTCCTGGCCCCGGCAGAGCAGTCTCCATCCTGTGCACCACTCCTAAAACCTCAGCTTGGGGCCATGAAGGGCAGGGATGAGCTGCTGGGGTCTCTGGGAGAGGGGACAGTGACTTGCTGCTGCTTTTTCAGTGGCAGTGCCGGCTTCATTTTTTTGTCAAACTGCTGACTCCTGTTGTGGTCATGCACTTGGGTCAAACTGGCCTACCGTGGTTCTTCTGGTGGTCCCCTCCGCTGTGCAGCCCAGGAGCACCGGCTGGTGCAGGGAAGCGGCACAAGGCACGGGGAGCAGCTGCCCACCCATCAGTTCTGGCTGCAGCGGCGATTTATTTCAGAGGAAGATGAGAGCAAAGCAATTGCGCTGGTTGTGAATGTGGTTCCTGACTAGAGTGAAGGTGCTGGCGCACCCCAGGCAGGGAGGAAAGCAGCAATTACTGGGATTTCACCTAAAACCACATAAAAGAACTGGGAAGAGCTGAAGCAGTAGGGACTCTGCCTCAGTCGCTCCCACTCCCAGAGGGTCTGTTGGAGATAAAGACAGATGCTGGGTCAGAACTCAAGAACCAAAAGTCAAGCTGCACCTGCAGCTCCAGCTGGGCAGCTCGTCTCAGCTGCGAGGCTGAGCTCAATGCTGAGAAAGTCTCGTGCAGCCTCAGAGTCTCAGTGAACCTGCTCTGGCCACTACAGAAGTGTTGGTGGGAAGGGACAGGCTCTGATCCAGCCTTCTCGGAGACAGACCGTTGCCAACACCAGGTGAGGTCAGCCATAGCTTTGCCTGCCTGCTGTAGTCCTGAACCTTGCGAGAAGGGCAGTTCTCCCACCTCCCCGGGCAATGTGTCCCAGTGCTGCTCAGCCCCCTGTGCTGTTAAAGCCAGTTCCCGAGGGAGAGGACAGTGCTATGGGCACTTTGGCAATGCCCCAGCAGGGCTGTCCCTCAGCTGATGGCAGCTGACCGTGCCAGCGCAGCTCGGTACCACAGGGTGACCAGTATCCATGACCGCTTCCTCCGGGGTCCTCAGAATGGTCTGGGTTGGAAAGGACCTTTAAAGGTCATCTAGATCTTCTCACCATCCTAGCCGGTGCAGACAGGAAACAAGGATGCTGGGGGTGTGGGAACAAGATCATCTCACCAGTGGTAGTCCAGCCATCACCCTTTGTAATGTTCCTCTGAAGTGTTAGCAAAGCTGTTTCCTTGAAAAATAAGAATATTCTAGAAAAAAATAATTCTCGTATGTGGTGGTGGGTGACAGCATCCTCAAAGTGAGTCACCGGCAGCGCTCAGAGCTCAGGCCTCCAGACACATAGCAAAGGAAGAGGACAGGAATGCAGCTGGGGCCAGACACAGCTTCAACAGATTTCAAGTCCCCTTCAAGAAGTACCTAAATGGTGGTTGCCTGGATGGTGCCAGGGGCAACTCCAGCCCTGTTTTTAAGCATTGTTGGTTGTAAGGGAAAGATGCAAGCCTTGAGCTGTCACCCACTGAGCTGAAAGCTGCAGCACTGACTCAGAGACTGCCAAAAGTAGTGGCTTCTTTACCTCTCCCTGGAGGGATGTTCAGTCTTGTTGTCTGACACAGCTACGTTTCTTCAGATGGTTTGCAACAGGATTTGGAAGTTCATAAAGATGATATCTGGGAGTCAAGGCATGCATCCTACTGCATGAGGAGGTCCAGATTTGGATGAACATTCAGTGGCTAAAATAACTGCTTCAGCTATTGAGCCTGGGCTGCTCCTGGAAGTGGCCAGCATTTGCAGGTGCCTGTCCTCACATTTGCTGTCAGCTTGCCCTGAACAGACAAGGCTGGATAAATTTTTTCTCTTTGGCTGTGCCTTGAGAATGGGTCAGGAAGTTTGTAAGCTCAGTGTGGCACGAGATGAACTACGTGTCTGGGAGAGGTTGCATGGTCTGACCACAGCCACTCACCCATGGAAGAGCTTAGGTCTCATGCTCAGAACAGCTTGTGTTACTTTGGGTCACAGCCTCTATGTCTGTCAGCATGAAAAACAATTTGGAGACCTTTTCTCCCTGCACAAGATTATCATCAAATAATATCAGGTCCCCTGTGTGATGGTCTATCAGCAGTGCTCGGTGCAGGAGCCAAAGGAGAGGTTGTTAGCTGGAGCACAGACCAGCTGCAGCAGGGTGGGCTCCCCTGGATTTTTCACTTTGCTGGAAGGCAGCAGGATCTGGGAAATCTGGGTTCCTGAGTGCTGTTCCTGCATCCAAGCAAAGGTAGAGCTATGACAGTGAGACCCACACATGTTTTCAGCACTTCTAACATCAAGACAGATGCGAGCCACACTGGAAATCATCACCACCTTCCAAGCTATGCTTCAAGGGAATTTGTAACAGCTCTTTTCTCTAAACAGGCCTGGCTGGCGATAACTGCACCATGAGCCTGTTATGAAATAAGCAGAAGAAGCAGAGAATGTGGGCTTTGACCGCACGGTCATCTGACTGATAGCAACCCCCTTGCTCATGTGGATGCAGTATCACTTGGCCTGGCTGTGTCGGAAGTCAGAATGAAACAGTGCAAATAATTTGGCAGACGTGGGAGCTGTGAAGGGAAGTGACGGAGCATACTCTCTTGGGGTATTTTACAGCTAGATGTGTCGGACCGCTGTGTCCTTGGAAGGGTGTTGTGTCTGACTCTAGAAGTCTTTGTTGTCTCTGATTCCTGTTTGATGATGAGATGTTGTGTGTAAATTACCTTAGTTTAAGGCAAGATGCTCTAATTCCCGGGACACTGGACCAGGACCTAGGAAAGCAGAGAACCATTCTTGGGTGAGCTACAAAGCTTCTTCACTCTTCGACAATCTCCAACCTCCCTTACCTCACCGTTCCATAAAGATACATCTCTTCCTTGAGGAAACTGCAAAGCTCTGCATAGTTCTTCAGTATTGTGACCAGTCACAGAGAAGGTTCTGCACAGAGAAACTGGGGTCCACCTCACTCTGTGTAAGATACAAACCACAAGCTGGTTACCATTAAACTATCTTTAGAGTCAAAGAGGCATTCCTAAAGCATGGACAGCCTAGTTTGATTTTGAGGTCCCCCAAGGGGGATGACACCTGCAAAGGGGATGCAGATAACTGGGTCCGATGTAGATACCTAGAGTGCAAGAGTCTAAATCCATGTCCGTGGGGCAATGGAGGGCTACAGACCTCCCTGGCAGCCAGGGACTTCCAGCCACCAGCTTCACTCTGGCAGAAGGGGAACTGGCATGCAGACTTCACCAGGTGTTGAAGGCTCCATTTTTCCCTCACAGCAAGAATCTATCTTTGGTGTCCTAAGAAGTGCTGGAATTTGGCAGGAGAGCATTGTCCCACATGAGGCCTTCACTAAACATTTGCTCTGAATGTGAGACATGTTTTGTACCGAGGACATGGCAAAGTCACAAGCAATGGCATCTCAGGAAGCCTTGTGCCCTGGGGACTCCTCTGGAAGGGATCATTATTCAGCTCCACCCCAGGTCCCAGGAAAGCTGCACTGTAGATGTGAGCTGTTGAAAGAGCTCAGCAGGTTGCTCCGAAGGATGCAAAAGCTGTTCTTCCCTCCCTTTCCCTTCCAATACCAGCTCTCTGGGGGCAGTTCAAGAGAGGTGGTCTGGGACTGTCCCGGTAGGCAGGGGATATGTGTGCAGTTCATTGTGACCGCCGAAAGATACATGTCCTTGTGGCAAGCTGTACCGAGTTTCCAGCAGGAAAATATGGAAGTGGGCCATGCAGAGGTCTGCAGCCTTGCACAAGGCTGGCTGCTAGTGCATGGTGGGCTGTTGTTACATGCTGTAAATATTGAGAAGTGCTGCTTTGTTAGATGCCCAGTCAGTGCTCTGGAGTTGAGGCCATGCCACTAAGCCACTTAGTGACCCTGAGCACTGGTTCATTCCCATCTGTCGGTGCAGTGTTTCCAAAAAGAGGGCATATGGGAGACTGCAGGTCCCTGGAGCAGTGGGTGTTCACAGAGAGATGGCACTAACCTCTGCTCACCACGTTATCTACAACCCCCTTGGCAGAGTAAGCATTTCTGCATCAAGTGCCAAGTCTTGCTGGGCTGGTAATGTGCTGTCAGGCCCTCAGAAGGGTGATGGAGTTGGAAAGGTCCACTCAACCCACAGTGCTGGGGCGAGGGAGGACCTCCCAGCTTCAGAGTTCAGAGCTGAGCAACTATTTGAGCTGAAGCCATGGTCACCTGAGGCTGTTATTCGAGGTGCCAGGCAGGGATCAGTCTGTCCCAGACATTAGGGTGCTGCCTGCACCAGAAGCAGTCCTGCCCTGCTCGTCCATCTGTAAAAGCGAGGACTGAGTTGGTGCAGGCTCCTCCTGGCAGTCCTCCTGGGCTTGGAGCACACTGCTGCACCAAGGCTGGTCCAGTGGCAGCAGCGGTCAGTGCCAGACCTCTGTGCCACACACAGACCCCCTGGCACGCTGTCCCTGAGAGATGTATTAGCACCTCAGTAAAACCCTGCAGATTTTCCTGACACTCTCTCTTTCTCTCACAGTCTTACAGCTACGGCTTCAGCAGAGAAGGACCCGTGAGCAGCTGGCAGACCAAGGCATCATGCCCCGTGAGTATCTCCTTCTGCCTTTTTCACCCACTCCCGTCGCAGAGCGGCTGTGTTCAGCTGGGGCACTGCTGGGGCTCCGTGTGGCACCGGCCGCCTGCTCAGACCCACTCAGCTCTGAGCAGATGCTACCAGGGGTGGCGTTGTGTCCTTCCCCAGGAGAAATATTATGGTACCTGGTGCTGTATGACAGTGTCTAGCATTTGCCACACAGGTTATAATGCCACTGCTCAAACTGAAGTCAGGAGAGAATCTTAGCTGACACCATCCAAACATTCATCTGTGTAGCTCTCTGTCCCGGAGGCCACTGTAGCAAGACAAGCATATCCAACTCCCAGCAGAGGATTCACAAAACTCTGGATGTAGGCAAGGGCAGAGAATCTCATGTCCTCCTGTAAAATCCAGGAACCTCTGTGGCAGGATCAGACCCATGGAACAAGGAAGAGAGGGCCAGGGGCTCTAGTCCAGGGAGGCAGCCCCTGGATGAGTGAGACGCATCCAGATCTGGACCCCACGGGGCAGAACTCTCAGTGTATCATAGAATCACAGAATGGTTCAGGCTGGAAGGGACCTTCAAGCCGATCCCATCCCACCCCCTGCCATGGGCAGGGACACCTCCCACTAGCCCAGGTTGCCCAAAGCCTCATCCAGCCTGGCCTTGAACCCCTCCAGGGATGGGGCATCCACAGCTTCTCTGGGCAACCTGGGCCACTGCCTCACCCCCTGCACAGGAAAACATTTCTTCCTCACATCTCATCTCAATCTCCCCTCTTTCAGCTTAAAACTGTTACCCCTTGTCCTATCACTACATGCCCTTGTTAAGAAGTCCCTCTTGAGTACACTTGAGGCCAGTGAAACCCTGCCTGCTGCAGGGTGATGAACCATGTCAGTGCTCTCTCCCCTCTCGGACCACATTCATCCTCGCTAAGCTGGCATTCCAGCCTGAAGGACAAGCTCCAAGCCAGCCATTATCACGTAATCATTGGGCCTCAAAAAGCCTAGAGCCCAAAAAGTAAGCGAATGAAAGTGATCCCCTTCTGCAGCTGCAGGTGCATCATGAAAGCTGTAGCACTACTGGAGAAATTATGTTGGGAGTTCAGCCCTGCTCGATGGATAACTCCATCCTGACCTAGCGCAGGCTCCATGTGCATGAATCTGTGATTCTCTGGGACCCAGGCAGAGGATTATCCTTTCTGTCTCATCAAGGGCACCTTGGGTTCACCGCTAAGATCACAACTTTCCAAACGCTGTGTCACTTTTGTCTCTTCTGGCTAACCTTGAAGGCTGTGATGCAGCTCTCGTCTAAACAGCAGAACAACAGCTCGCTAAGAGCATGACTGTAGCACTGTTTGCTGCACCCTGCCCATTCCTCTGCCCTTCTCATGCAGCTGCTTTCCTAAAGGATTGTGTCAAGGTAGCCAGCAACAGTCGCCTTCTCAGTACAGTATTGCCAGCATCAAGCATTAAGAAAACTTGAGCAGGATGACAAAAATCATGACTGTCAAAAAGATCACACAGTTTTAAGACTGATAAATGCAGGTTCTTTTCATTTTTCTTCTATCTATTTCTTTAAGCATTTGGATTTTATTCTGCCTGCCACCAAAGGGCAAGAATTTTAACCACAAGACTCCAGGAGCTGAAGCTTTAAGCAAAATATTGTGACATTTGTTATAGCATTGCAAGCACTGGCGATACAGTCAGTGGCCAAAAATATGTCTAACACCTCCTGAACTGCTAAGTCCACTCTGTAAAAGTGGGCGTGCTCAGACACAGTGCAGGACACCCACTGCACAGATACGGAGCAGTAGTGACAAACCAGGAGGTTTGTGTACCTGCCGCTGCCCTGCAGGGCCCAGTGCCTGGGACTGAGCTTTTACAAATGACACCTAACATTTAAAACCTTACACATTGCAGACCACATATTAGGCTCAATTTATTTGATGGCAACTGAAGGGTATTTTCTTGTTACTTACAGCTTCTTTACGCTTCCAACTTCTAGGCTGGCATTTTGCAATCTGGTTTCTGCCCAAGAAGGCCATTTTGGGAAGTTTGAGCCCAGTTCACTCATTGAAAGTAATAGAAGAAAAGGCACTTTTACCATTATAAAAACAAATGTGCAGAATGTAACTGATGAATTTGACCTCGGGAGGAAGTGTCAGATGTTAGCATTTAATACATGGGAGCACCAGCCAGCTTCCCCATGGCTTGGGCACGTGCAGTCATTCCTTATGAAAAACAAGTCTTTGTTTAACCGTATCTTCCCATGCTCTGTTGGCTCTGAGGACCAGCAGGTGAGGTGGGCTCTAGGACGTGCACCAGGACAGGATCTCAGTTCACATGCATTGCAGGAGGGCGAGAAATGAACCCATATGGCTGCAACCCACAGCGGTTGAGAATAGCCCTTCTGGAAAAAGAGAAGATGGGCATTGCTGGTCTCCATGGTGAGAGTCAGGTTTGGTCCCAGGCTTGGAGCATGCACTTGATCCCATATTGCACATCAGATTTTGCACAAGGATTGTTTTCAACACATTGCATATGTTTTCTGCTGATATAATCCCAGGACAGAGAAACTTTGTTTTTCTAACGGATCCATTTTATACGGAGACCAGAAAGAGAAATGGAAGGTCAGAGTAACAGAGGAGCATTGGAAAAAGCTTTGAGGGCTTGTAGAAACCCTTGTAGAAAGGGGTGTTGATGACTACAGGCAGAGCCCACTGAGCTGTTCAGCTGTGCAGCTATAGCACCATAAGTGTGAAACGTTGGAGGAAGTCCTAGGAAGCAGGCTGGGTTTTGGTATCTAAGAGAATAGCGCAGAGAAAAGTGTCATTGTTACCTGAGCATAGTGCAATAACATGAAAATCCTTACCAAAGCCCAGTCTGTGTTTGCTTTGGCTGGAAAAGATTCATGCCATTGCATACCTGAGCTCTGTTCACACTCCCTTGGATGTTCCTCTAAGAAATGTGAAACATTCAGCTGGCCTCATCACGGGAGAAGGCAGGAAACTGCCTAAAGGAGGATGCTCTGGAGCAAAAGGCAGTAGCATTGCACAAGACTTCACGTTCAAAGCTGGACTCTGATTGTCAGATGTTTTCAGATTGTGAATTGAACAAGTGTCTAGCAAAACAATCAATGCTACTGAAAAAGGCTCTACAAATAAAGACAGGTGCAGACTGGTAGGCAGGGGCAACCTGGGGGTCCCTTCAGTCCCATGACTCTGTGTATGAAAGATCCTCTGAAAGCAAGGGGAGGTCCAGGTTCGCTGAGACACGGCCGCGCTCCTGGTGCATAGGAGTGCAGGTGAGAGCAGAACCTGCCCCATTCTTCAGGTTCACTGAGTAGGAAGTTTACAGTTCATGCAACAACACATGCAGTTTTATTTTCCTAGTGAAACGGGTATAGATCCAGCAAAAGCATTTCAGATCAAGAGCATGTGGGGTCAGTTGCAGAAAGGCAGGATGTTGGGCTGAGCATGGATGAACCCTTCCTCTAGACCTGCACAGATGCCTGCCCCGGGCCCCAGCCAGATCCTGCTCACTAACCCAAAAGGAGGGGGAGGCAGCTTGCAGGATCAAGGATTCCCCCTGCTGTGAAGGGCTGCACAAACAGCTGTGCTTGAAATAAAGACTCTCTTGCTGTACGCAGGCACCACCTCATCCTCTAACTCAAACCGCAGAGGCAATAGTCCCAAGATTATCAACACCAAGCACAGCAGCTCTGCCCTCTTGCCTCCAGACCTTCAGCTGTTTGGAGCTGACATGTCATGCCCTGACAAGTTGTCTGAATAACCAGTGCTAGCTGTGTCTTTATTTGTTTTGCAGACTAATACAAGCTGCAGCATCCACATAATTCCTCCAAAAATCTTGGTAAACGACTAAATTCTGCAACATTTTCCTGTTGAATAGCACGGCGTTTGGTCAGTGCCCATAGCACACTCCCCATGTCAGTACCTCTCAGCGAGCAGGGCTGTAAAAGTCATCTCTCTTGCTAACTTCATTTTCACATGTGCACCACTTTATTTTGCTTCTGATTAAACCAGCTGTCACGAGTCCTCATGGCTGCTCACTGGAGCATGGCACAGTAACACTAGCTTGTTTGTGTGTCCGTTTTCCAAATGTTAGGAGCAGGAAAAAAATGTTTTACTGGGATTCACTGGAAGTTGGGGGGTTGCCCTGGGTGTTGCCTACCAAAAGCCAATTCAGAGGCCCCCAAATGTTTCCCGCTTCCCCCAGTTTTCTCTTTATCCTCCTCCAGACTGATGGAGGATAACATGTCCTGTGTGAAAATAATTTCTGTCCTTATTGGATCCCATTCAGAAGATGGAAAGGGTTTCCCGAACCAAAATTCCCGTTGCCAAACAAAGAGTTGTAGCAGATAGTTTTTGTGAGTCAGGACACCTTCCCCTTCCCTGTCCCAACGGGAACCATTATTTTTGCTTGCTTACACAGCCAGAAAATAATTTTTTGCAGGATTTGAGAAACATTAACCCCTTCACTATGCAAATTCTACTCCAATTTCTACTAAAACAGAGTAAACAAAGAAACATGCAAGATCCCCCATGACTCCAGTACAGACTGCTTCATTGGACTGGTGTTCACTGGTCCAAGAGCCAGGGGTTATTGGCTGTCCTTCGGGGGCCCCTGTGGGTTAATCCTGCTTGGTGTCAGGAGATGCTGAGAGCAGGATCTGCCACCTGGTCTGTGGCCAGGCAGCTGCTCAGGGAGGCCCCACGTCACACAGATGCTTCTGGGCAGGGGACAGGACAAAAGTCCAGTGAGAGGGAGCCTAAAGGAGCTGGAGGCGCAGTCAGCCATGGAAGAGGGACAAAGGACCACAGCTCCGGGGTCTGGCCTTGAAACACCCTTGCTGGAGGCTGTGCCCACATAGCCCAAAGAGGCTCAAGGCAGGTCTTGGTTTTCCTGCTGGCCTCAAGCTCAGCCACGTGCAGGTTTTGCTTGCAGGTGAGGTCTTCCCAGGTGTTGCTCTTCCCAGCTCTGTCTTCTGGGGCTGTGGTGCCTTCCACACCCTGCGGGGAGAAGCCGCACCTGCTCTGAGGTGTCCCACGGAGCACTACCATTCAAAGCCTGCACACCCCCTGCCCATGTGCCTCCTGCACTCCTCATGCTCTTCATCCCCCCGTTCTCTTGCCATGGACTGGCTGAGAGCACGGAATTTCACAGAGCTTTCCTGAGTTATTTTTAGTCAGCGCAATAAAGAGAACAGCTAGTTTGTGTTGCTATTTTTATAGCACTCATTAAAATGCTATTGCTGAATATCCTGGTGGCTGCTTGCTTCCGCTCCTGTGCTGACTGCTCCTCTCTCTTTCCTGTTGCAGCACTGAAAAGCCCATCTGCATTCCATGAACAACGAAAAAGTCTGGAGCGAGCCAAGGTAACTCCTGCAGCCATCCCAATGAGGGTACACGTGGGCTCGCTTTGCATGCATTGTGGGTTTGAAAGCACCTTCCACTGTTGTCCCCTCCTCTGGCACCCTCCATCCAGGTCCTGTGGCCAAGGATAAGAGTCAGGGCCTCTCCCCTGCTTCCAGACGTAGTGGGGCCAAGCCCCAGATGCTCTGGAGCACCCCTCTCAAGCAGGGGAGGTTTAAAAGGGCAGAGGAGCCGTCTGCACCCTGAGCTATGGGGTTTCACAACAGCCCCTGGGTTTGACAAGAGGCTGTGTCCAGGATGTAGCTCAGCATGGTGCTGGCAGTCCTTCCAGTAAATGTCCAACTGGCTGAAATGCTGTTTTCCTCTCTGGGCCAGGTCCACAGCCCACTCCTCGCTGTGCTGGCTGCCCTTCACCCCTGCTCAGATCAGTGGGGTTAGAGCAGGGCCAGCAGCAAACAGGAGCCTCACTATTTAGCAAGTGTGCAGGAAGAATGCAGATGCCATTTGTCACCTGAAGGGAGTCCCCAGGGAGCTCACACTTGTCATCAGATGAGAGCCTGGCTTTTAGCTCAGCAGTGCAGCTTGGCCGTTGCGACACACAAAGTCCCAGGGACTAAGTGGGCCAGGCTCCCACCAGCCCCATTATCTAACTGCACTCAGGCTTCCCTAAATATTGCTGAAGGCAGAGATAAGATAAGTAGCCATTTCCAGAACACATCAAGACTCTGTGATGCGATCACTTTTTGGGAAATTGCACTGGTTTTCCAAGCACCCGCCATCCAGCCTTGACCAAGCTGGAGGGATGTCCATGGAAAGTTGTGCAGGTTTTGCTTGAACACAAGAGTTTGTTCCATTAATCTGCAAGTCGTGCCTGCAGTCACATGGAAAAGGACCTTTGTAAGGAGGAATGATTGTGAAATATGGAGAAGTGCTCTTCTGAACTTAAACACACTCCAAATCACTTGCCCCGAGTCTCCTGTGGTAATAAACGGCTAGCACAAGAAACATAATATGACTCTGAAAAATTAGTATGCTTACAAAATTTCAAGCAATCCAAAGTATCCTTGAAGTGTCATATATTTTACAGTTTAAGTATACATTTGTGTCTCTTTGTCTTTCTCTTCAAAGGCTTTCACTGGCTAGTTGCCTGGGGAAAAGGGAAGGATGGTCTAGTCTATCCCAAACTGCATGTATTTTTAGAGTACGTTAACGGAGACACTAATAAGCATAGCCCATAACAAACATACACTCCTTTGCAAGGATGCCCTACTTAGAGCTGTGACAGCGAAGGAGCAGCGGCTGTTTCTGGATAATTAGTCAATGGCATTTGTTGTTTAGCTGATGTCCGTCCAAACCGATGTTCTGCAAACAGAAAGCAGATAACAATAACCACTTTCATGTGTTTTGAGAGCTCTTCTGCTTCAGCTGACACTTAAAAAAAAAAAAAAAAAAGCATCTGAGGTCTTTCTCCACCATTTGCACCCCAGTGGCACAAATGCAGCTTATAAACAGCAAAGGTCAAAAGCAACTGAAATCGCAGCAGAAAGTCAGGCTGACACAGTGTGGATGCTGGGTTCAACATGAACAAGGCCACACGTGTAGGACAGCAATTCAAGCTCAGTCCAAGTCAGGACCTGGTCTGAGGGTTAGCTGGAAATGCATTATGTGAATTTAACTGCACTCAGGTGCAGACACCAGCTTGCTCTGACCTGGCGCAAGAACCAGGCAAACCTACACATGGTCCAAACAAGGGATTGTGTTGGGGAAAATAAGGTGGGGAAAAAATATGGAGGGAAGGGTAAGAAATTATAAAGTAAAATTCAGTAAATAAAATGTCTATTATTTGTTTAAACATATCACTGGCTATGTTAGAGGCTGGCATCAGGCCAGTGCAGCAGACTTTGAAGTCAATGCCCTGTAACAGATTGCTGGACTGGAGGACAGAGCGGGCTGACTTCCCCGGGGCAGCCTGGCTCAGCAGGGCTCTAACACTCCCAGCAGCCCAGCAAGTGCGGCAGGGAGGGACTGTGGCGGACAGCTATCGTGCCTCTGCCCCAGAGCAGAACAGCCCTTTCTGGGTCTTTCCTGACAGATGTGTGACCACCAACAACCATCCCACCCCCCAGCAACCTGCTCCAGAGCTCTCCAACCTGTGCAGTTAGCACGTGTCCCCTGAGTCCCAGCCCAAGTTTTTCTGTTGCAGTTTGAGCCCGTTACTTTTTTTCCTACATGCATGCACATTCAGAACTATTTTTCTCTTGTAGCACTTTTAACAAGTATTTTGCATCCTTTTTCCCTATTTCACCTCTGGACTGACCAAGATCCCCTCCATTCAACCTCTCCTCGTTGATCCCATCTCTGGCTCAGTAATGATTTCCATACTGTCCTCCAGACCCTTCCCTTGGACCCCTTCAGATGCTGGGCACAGAATGGGGCCTTGCTGTTCCTAGGGTCCCCCTGACATTCTTCACTGTGTCTCTTAGAAAGCTGCCTGCTGGTCTGGGGGCTGTGGTTCTGCTGCTGATCACTAACTAGATTCTCCAGAGCCTTTTATATTTTTTTCTCTACTTATGCAGTAACTAATTTCTGCCTAAGGGCACTGTCCAGTGACCACTATAGAAGCATCTCCGATGGATGAAGTCTTCATCCACCCCTGTGCTTAATCAGCTGACTTAGCTGCGGCTAAATGTCCTTCTTTAAATTGTATCTGATGTATTTCAGATCATTTTTTCAATTACTCCAAATCATGTTGCGTTGTCATCTGTTAGCCTTGAATGGATCAGAGCTAAGGTGTATGTCTTCTATCATCCGAGGCATTAATGACTATATTGACTAGAAGGAAAAATTGCTGTGTAACATGATTTGATGTATTCTGCTGTTTAGATTGTGATCCATTCCTAATTCCTCTGGTGACCCACAGCTATGCTCCTTTTTTACGTTAGTCTTATCCAGACCAAATTTCTCTGGCTTGCATATGAGAAAGCCATGTGAGATAATGTCAAAACATGCTTAAAGTCAAGCTACATGACATTCATGGTTTATTCCTGTAACAGAAATCTGTCATCTCTCCATAGAAGGGAATCAGGTTGGTATGATATGGTTTGTTCTTGATGAATCCATCCTGGCTGTTACTCAACTCCTTGCTATCTTCAAAATCCACTTATATAGATTGTTTGATTACTTGGTCCAATATCTTAGTGACTGGTTTATAATTTCCTGGTTTCTTCTCCCCATCTCTTTTACGGCAAGAAATTATGCTCCCCCTTGCCCAGTTTCCTGGAGACCACGGCTAGGTGCTAATACTCTAGCTTTATGTATCTCAAGCTGTTCGGGAACATTTAACTCATTTGAGTATTCTCTAACCTGTTCTCCAATCTAATAACAGAAGCTTCTTTTCTGTTGTTGCCGAAGGTTCTTGGCTTAGTCCTCTGATTGATAAATAGCCATTTATCTTTTTAGTGAAGATGGTTTAAAAGGTCATTAAATCCTGTAGCCATCTCAGCAGCATCCACAACTATTTCTCCTGTTTATGGAACACAGACAGCACTTTCCATTGCCTTCTCCTAGCTACAGAAGTGCTTATAAAATCTTTTTCTCATGGTTCTGTACACTTTGTACTGTGCGTTCAGTTTTGCTCCAGCTGCCTCTGCTATTCTTTTATATTTATTCTTAAGAGTTTAACCTCTTTGCACTATGTACATTTTTTGTACTATTTCTTCTTGCATCTCAACTTAGCAAACAGCTAATAATTTGTCCAAGCCATGCTCTAGCTTTCCTTCACCAGGGGATAAGCTTATACTTGTATTCTTGAGGTCAACTGCCCTCAACACTAACTTTCTTGGCGCTAATGGAAGGTGTTATTGTACCTCTGCATGCCTTCCTGTTCCTAAAGCCATGAGGAAGTTGGTACAAGGCTCCAGGACCATGCTCATCACAAGCTCTGCTGCAGTGATCTGCAAGGCAGATTTTCCCAACCCCACGTCATAACTGGGGTGAGGAAGCACAGAGCACAGGACCTGCAGGACTGCAGGAAGGCTGAGCCTCATGGCTAGCCCGGGTAGTGAGTCTGGGTATCTTCATGACTTGCTCAACCTTTTATCTCACCCCAGAGTGCCAGGCTTCCCACAGAAGTCATTGCTAAGAGTATGCTCTGGAGCTGTCTTGGTGCAGCTCTCAAGGGTGACATACTCACGTATGTACTCTCAAAGGTCTCTCCTAAGCTAGGAGCAGACCCACCACTCCCAGTAATAGGTCTCATCCTTTCCATAAGCTCTTGTAACAGTACAGGCATCAGAAACCCAAGGGAAATTGGGAACAGCACAGCTTAGGAGCGAGGATAGTGAACAGTCAGCAGCTCCAGCAAATTGTTCCGTTTCTGAAGAACTTCATCCCAAGAACAAGCCAGTGTCTGAGTGGAAAAAAAAAAAAAAAAAAAAAAGAAATTTAGGAGGTCACTTAACCCACCTTGTAATAAATCCAAAAGAACCATGGGATGGCACAGGGGCAGACACTCTCTGTACCTTATTGCTGCTCTAGCCAGGTAACACTCTGCATTTGTGTTCTGCAGACTGAAGATTATCTCAAGCACAAGATCAGAAGCAGGCCTGAGCGATCAGACCTGGTCAATATGCACATTTTACAAGGTAAGGCTGCCTGAACTTCTCCCACATAATCCTTGTGTCTCCTGCCTTGTGTCTCACAACTCTCCTGCCCCACTTGGGTTCCCTTCAGGACTCTCATCTAGATTAACTTTTCCCCAGCTGCTCACAAGAGGCAGAATCAAATGGTACACATGTTGTACGGACTTCAGCCCAGACCTGGTCTTCAGGAGGCAGGACACATATTTATTCCCTGACAGAAGCAGACCCAAGGTCATCTACTCTTTGTCCCAACGCTGGAAGGGACCAGTATAAGATGCTCTAGAGGACAGCTGTGAGAGGACTCTGTTAGACAGAAGTGCTGAGGTCTGATCCTCATGAAAAGCATAGCTGGGGCATTTGGTGCCCAGGGCACTGAAATCCCTGTAGCAGGTGGTTGCGACACCCTCCCAAAGCTGGACACCTTTTGTTTTGCCTAAATTCTGGATATGTTATGTGACAACTCATAGCGATGCAGTCAATGACGGAAGCACAGCCCATGAAAAGGGTGAGCCCTGCTATCAGCCTGTGAGCCACCACAGCTCTCCCCTCTCCCATCCTGCTGTCCCCTCCCAGGCAGAGAGCTGGCACAGCTCCACTGCATCCCATCACAGACAAAGAACACTGCGGTGTCCCTCGTTATCTCCAGAGATAACGAGCTCCTTAGAGACAGGGAGGATGTGCAGCCTCTCTCCTCAAGTCCTATCGGTCCCCTGGAGGAAGCAGATCACTCTCTGGCAGCTGTAAATGCTGGCCGCTGCTCTCAGCAAGGATGAAGTCCGTATTTCTTTTTCCTCTGGCATGCAGAAGGGCTGAGCCAGGGGCCCATGCTGGATTAGTGCTACTGACTCACTTTTCCCTTGGGTCTCCATCCCTAAAATGAGCCAGCACTATTGCCCGTTTTACAGGTGGAAAGTGTCTTTCCTTTAGGTTAAATAATAGAAATGATACGGACTGCAGCTGGGGCCTGGGGTCTGTAAGCCAGATGTGGAGGCAGCTGCAGTCCCTAGGCATGGACAGGGCCAGCAAGACACAGCTGGAGAGGTGGAGCAGACTGCCTGCCTGGCACTGAGCAAGGTGGCTGTGCTGCCCAACACACACCTCCCAGCCAGAGCCCCATGCACACCTCTGCCCGTCATGCTCTGTGTTTCAGGAAGGTGTGCCCTGGCGTATCACAGACTGACATTCCCATTTGATTCATAACAGGACCTAGAGATCATTGAAATTGGCCAGCTGAGACACCTTCTATCATCTAAAAACCTTCCAGGCACACTTTCTGTTACTGTTCACCTCAGAGAACTCACGTGTGTTCACCGTCCTATATAGTCTGAGGCCAGCAGTGACCCTAGACCAGCTCTCCTGACCTCCTGCAGAGCATTCTTCCCCGGTCTCAAGCCCTGTAGCTTGTGTTACCTTCAGCATCTCTTCTAGAAGAATGTCCAGTCTTTGCAGACAGCACAACCTAGATGCAGCCCTTCTTACTTTAGACCTTTGACAGCATAGACATGGTCTAGTTTAGGATCCTGTTCCTTCACTACTCATGTCTGTGCCACCAGAGGAGCTAAATCACCTTTGTTTGGGGAATCACCACTTTCGATTGCAATTGGTCACTCTTCTGTCACCACTCAATAGTTGGGAACGTCTCATCTGAGTTCGGTAAGGCTGTGGCTTCCAGATCCAGCTGCCTTTGTTATGCTCCTCTCCACCAGCTTGTTTTTCCCCTGAAGGCCTGGAGCACTGTGGTCATGCCACTTCCAAACATCCAATCCCAAAGACTCAGCTTTTGATCTTCCAGTGTAAGGCTTTTACTCCAGTTGTCAAACGCTGTTAATGGTTCTTTTCTCCAGCTGTTCCCCAGAAGTAGGGGACACAAGGGCCAATGGGGTCCTGGCAGGCAGGAGCTGGAGTCTTCTTTGGCCCTCGTGTTAGTCACAGTTTGTTAATGACGGTTCCATTGCAGATCATCCCTGGGCCTTGGAGAGGATGCTTCAGCTGCAGGATGGGTTTGCAAGCCTAGGCTAGTAAACAGAGGCTCCTACCTGGGAATGGAGAAGCTGGACCTAAGGCTCAGAGGAGGACCCATGTCTCAAACCCTACCAACCCCACCTGATCCAGCATCTGGCCTCCCAGCCTCAGAGCAGCTCGTGCTGTGCACTGAGCCATGCTTGGGTTTTGGCCGCAGCCCAGGAAGGCTGTGCTGAAGGGGGAGTACATTCTTGCTGAGCACTGTGCTTATAGATGTCCCAGGTCCTGAACTGATGCCTTCCATTTGGCCTTTTAGACTCAGCTGCAGAGGGGTCCATTCAGTCTACTCAAATGAAGCTGAAAAGAGCCCGACTGGCAGATGATCTCAATGAAAAGATTGCTCTCAGGCCGGGTCCTTTGGAGCTGGTGGAGAAGAATATTATTCCTGTCGACTCAGCTGTGAAAGAGGCCATAAAAGGTAGTGGAAGTGAACGTGCGTGTTGTGTTGTGTGCATGGCACGGGGCAGGGGCTGGCGAGTTACAAGGAAGTACCACAGCGACTGCAGGAAGTGCCCGGCCTGGAGTTAAAAGCTGCATTTATTGCTCCATTTTTATTATTTTCACAGTAAGCAGCCCAGTCCAGCACAGCCTGTGGTTTCTTATCCAGGCCTATGAAAAGAGAGCTCTTAGAGCAATGACCACAGAAACATAGACAATTCTTCAGCCGTGTCTGCTCAGAAAGCCCCAAGGCTTTGGAGCATAAATGATACAGCTGGAGATGGGAGATTCCTCCCTCCCTTGCATGGGAGAGGACACGGGTGCACACATGTGTTTGTGAGGCCAGCCTGGATTCTCCCACTTGTGCCCTGACAGGCTTTTCCATCCCAGTAGGTAGAGGCGAAGTGGCCCCAGTTCAGACAGGCTCCTTTTTTCCACTGATGCTAGTGGCACACAAGGCCCAACAGAGCAGGCTGCTGCACGGCTGGGAAAGGGAAATCATCCCTGGGGTGCCAGACTGATGGGGAACACGAGGAGCAACCTGCACCTCAAAGCAGGGTACACTCCTACCGACCAGCACCCAGAGCTTGTCTTATGCCTCAACTTGGTTTTCCTCCATCACTTTCCCCCGGCTGGAGGAGGGTGGCAGAATCCTCCACAATCATGTCCCGTGTGCTGCTGCAGGGAGGCTGCTGCAGGAGTCGACACGAAGCAAAAAGGTGACTCGGATTTTGACTCAGGCTCCAGTGCCAGGACAGGGAGGTCCAAAAGAAGAGAAATGAGCAGGAAAGGCAGCAGGGTCCTGCAGCCTGTATTTTGGGAGCCTGGGGCCATCTCTGCATGTCCAGATTGGCCCTTGGGTCTCAAGTGAGGCACTGAGAAATGCTCTGCCCCCGGGAACTCCTGTTGTTCCTGGTTCCTCCATTCATGGGATAATTTCCATTGGCATAATCCCATGTTAAGTGCCTGTTCTGGGGCTCAGAGCAAGCTGGGGGCAGTGGCAGGGCTCTGGAAGAGGAGGGGTCTTTGAACGACAGGAGTGAATCTGAAAATGGGAACTGAAGAAGGAAGCACTTTGACTTTCGTTTCATCTCAGAAACCAGCGTAAATGTCATGAAATATTCCAGGCTCAGATACTGCTCTGCCGTGCCCTGCAATTGTTCCTGCTCTTGATTTTTCCACTGTGAAGTGCACACAGCGTTCATCCAGCGGCTTCTCCAGGCTGGTCCTTGAGCTGCTCCATTTCCAGCATTTCACAGCTCTTGCCTTTGAAGGTGAAATGTTCCAGGACTCTGCCTGAAGAGGAATTTTTACGGAGAGTTCAAGTAAAATCTCCCCAGCCACTTATCGAAGAAGAGAAGAGTGGAAAAAAAAGTTTAAAAAAATCCCCCCTTTATAAACATTCAAGGCAGTTTAAGCATGACTTTATCCACTGAAGCTGAGGCTTGGAGGCTTGGCAAGTGTGTTTGAAGTTTGAACAGAGTTTCTCTCCAGCTACCTTGTCAGGAGCTTATGGTAAACAGAGACTTATGGAACAAAATTGTTAAAACCAAAAAGTCTAGCTTAAAGTGATTCGGTCAGTTTTAAATTTCTCCCTTTCACAATGCCCTTCTATCACCATTGCTGGGGAAAAGCATGTGTCCTGAAGCCAGTTTTATCCCATTTAGGGTGAAACGCACAGCACATTAGGGTCAAACATGAAATTACTTGGTGCTGTTGGGTGCCACAAGAAGGAGGTGGTGCAATAGCACCAGGAACACAATCCGAGCCCCCAGGTTTCCGCAGAAGAAAGCCCCAGGCTGAAGGATCTTCAAACTGATTTTTGGAGTCAGAGACGCTTTGTGGTACTCACAGTTTGGGGCAAAGGGCTGAGCAGAGAGCAGAGATGAGCACTGGCACTTCTGAACGTTAAGCCTTTTGTTTTTGCAATACCAGAAAGATGACAGGGTTTAAAATCATTTTACTTTAACCTTGGAATCTCAACTGTTTATACAGCGGAAAGTTCAGCTGACGTGTTCCTCTAATCACCTCCGGCAGGGTGAGCAGAAAGTGCCAGACCCCAACCGAAAGCCCTAACATCCCAGTGACAGGAGGCCGCCAGTGCCCTACATAGCTGAGCAGTGATATAAGAACCTTTTTTTACCAGGTCCTTGTCATCACTTTGTCCAATACGCTTGAGAGGACAATACCCAGTGCATTAGAAACAGCCCCGAGCAAACACCATTCTGCCTGAGATTACAGCAGACATGAGATCGTGAAACAATACGGTCAGCCCCGGGTTGGGTGAGAGGGGGACAGATAAGGGCAGCATTCCCCCCCCGACACAGGCCCCCGGTATCAAGCAGCAGGATGCAGCACATTCCTGTTGTGCTCTGGGCTGCCACTGTGTCCTGAAGGTCCCTTGGGTTCCCAGCTTTGGCATCATTTCTCAATGCATGTTTATGAAATGCCAGCCCAGCGGGAGTGTTGCAGATCCACCAGTCCCCCTTGTTTGGTGTCATTTTTCCCAAGAGAGGATGCCCACACTTGTCCACAAGCACGGGGAGCAGCTCCCACCCAGCCCAGGCAGCAGACCATGCAGCATTGCAATTCCTCAGGGAAGACCCAGTTTGGGCGCTGGCTCTGACGGAGAGGGGACAGGCCCTATTTCCAGGGACATATGAGGAGCCTTGTGCCCTGGAAAGTGGGGACAAAAGGCTCTCCACAGGACGCAGTTGCTCTCATATCCCCACCCCATGCAGTGGCTGGGCAGCAGCTCAGGGCGGGGAGCCAGGGCTCCTGCATCCTCACCCAGCCTGGCACCACAAGCCGGAGTGAGCAGAGATAACCCTTATCTCCCAGATAGGGGCAGGGGTCAGAGCAGACAGTGTGTGTCACTGAGAAGGCACACATTGCTAGATGGGCAGCAGGGACAGGTGGAACCTTGTCCCCAGGCCCCTCCTATTTCCCCATTTGTCACCTCGCTATCGGCGTGCCAAGCTGCCTGACAAGTGCCAGATGCAAGCACGAGGAGATTACAAGCATGGCTGTGCTGCTCCTTCCTCTACCCCACCTGCAGCCCTCCCGAGGCTCACATGAGACATTTTATTTTTCAGCATTTTATTTTTCAGCATTTTATTTATCAGCAAAAGCCGGGGGTCAAGAGCTCTTGCTCATCTGACTAGCAGATAGTGTGCTGGGAGCTTTGCAGGGGGGAGAAGCGATGTCTGGAGCAGGCAGGTGGCAATGGCGGTGGTTTGAAGCATGTCGAGCTGGCGAAGTGTGTAGACAGAAACAGGAGCTGGAAGTCTCTGTTCAGCTACAGCCGGGTCCGCGCTTGTTGTCTCTTGTGCCAGGAACAGACAGGTCACCCTCTGGGTGGATTTCAACCTCAGTTCTTCTGCTGAGATCAGGGTTCCATGCGTGGTGTGGGCTTGGGGCCGGGATGCTCAGCTGGTGGGCAGGTGACTCTAACACCCCTTTGCCCATCTCAGCCCAGCGGTGGGGCAGGATGGCAGAACTGCTCCTGCACCAGCCCCACCTACCTGAAAAAACTCTCCTGCCCCTGGGGGCCCAGCTCTCCAGTCCCTGTGCCGAGTAACATAGAACCACAGAATGGTTCAGGCTGGAAGGGACCTTCAAGCTCATCCAGTCCCACCCCCTGCCATGGGCAGGGAACCCTCCCACTAGCCCAGGGTGCCCCAAGCCTC